>NC_081760.1:11045227-11345227 GCF_963082965.1 Carassius carassius
GTCACTTAATCAAGGAACTTTACTGCTGTACCATAGGTATAGCAGGTGCAGTGATATTACGCAGTGCCTGAAAATAGTCCTAGCTATGTAACTTTCAATAAGCCTATTTTCAGGTGCTGTGCAATATCATTGCGCCTGCTGCACCCATGATACAGCAACAAAGTTCCTTGATTATTACACTGGAATGAGAGTATAGTTCCAAGCCATATCGGCCTAGAAAATCGCAACTTTTCAGTTTCCGTCAGTCATAGTACACAATGTAACTACAGAAGAGTCAAATTATAAATAGGAAAAATATGGAAACTCTTTGGTCATCTTTGAGCGAGATGCTAATGGTCTAATCAGATTTAATGATCTATGCTAAGCTAAGCTAAAAGTGCTACCTACGATCCGGAGATTGGCTGAATGGATTAGAAGACGGTAAAACTTAACTATTTTATTCTAGGGGAGTTGGAAAATGAGCCTATTTTCAAAAAAGATGAGCGTTCCTTTAACAACAATTATTATATGTTGCAATCAAACTTAAAGCAAAATTTGGTAGATCTAATCCAATGGTTTGCATGAATTCATAAACCAAAAAAATGTGTAATAATCTTCCAAACCTTTGCTTGCATTATCTTCATTATTAAAACATATTTCTGAACAGGGAAAGTCAGGAAAAATATTGCATTTTGGCTGTCTTAAAGGATAAATTCACTTCTAGAATGAATATTGTTTAATCATTTACTCATCCTCCACTTCTTCCAAACCTATATGAGTTCCTTTCTTCCATGTTGGTATCTGAACAGTTGATGGGCCCAGTTGACTTCCATAGTCTTGCTTTTTCCTTCTATGAAAGTCAGTGGTGCCCATCAACTGTTCGGATTATTATTTTATACAAAATGATGACAGAATTTTCATTCTGGAAGTGAACTTATCCTTTAAGTTAACTTTTTTTTCTCCTAACTCCACTTCCTTAAGTAACATTCCCAATTAAATGATATAGAATTAAATGAATTAAAATAGCCATTTGCTGCAAACCTAGACACAGCATATCGTCTGCTTCCAAGGACACAATGTGTTTATACTGAAGGAGTAGCATAGTGTACACACACATACTACAGCCTTGATGTGACAATTGTTTGTGGAGCCTGATTCCACTGAGTTATTTTCCATAATGCAAATGATTGGTGTGTCAAATGTGCTGTTCTTAGGTTGATAAAGCAACCATGCAAACATGCGTGGAGCAACAGTTGGTGTACATTTTGCATATGATATGCAAAAATAGCTGTGGCTGAGATGGCTATCATTTTAGAGGATGGAAAAAATGACAGAGTACAATAACTGGTTGTAGTTTACATCATTTTCAGTTTTCGGAAACCAAACCTGCAGTCTGTGTGCGTAAGCCATGCAAATCTAATGATATGTAAACAAAATACTTCACTGCACAGTGTCTTTAGATGTAGCTCTTGAGTTTTGTACATTTCCAATGCAAAACTTATATCTGGATATAAATAAAATGAAACAGAATTCTGGCTTGTTGCCAGGGTGTTGCTACGTGGTCACAAGTGTTCAGAGTAGTTGCTATAGCATTGTTCTCAGTAGTTGTGATATTGTTCTAAGTTGTTGCCAGGGTGTTGCTATGCAGTCGTGGTTGCTATGTAGTTGCTGAGAGGTGTTTACTATGTTGCCATGCTTGCGTTAGGGTGTTTTCTTTAGTCACTATTGCTTTGTTAGAATGTTGTGGATGGTTGCCATTGTGTTGCCATGCTGTTGATAGATGTTCTGAGCCATCAAAAGAATAACATACAATGAAGTTCAAAGTTGTTTGGACAAACATCACCTTTACAAACACCATTAACTAGAAATATAATTTTGATGATCCAATTCATTGCACATTAATCAAAGTTGTTTTTTTTTCTTCCCCCCCCCCCCCCTCCTTTCTGTTTAGCTGGTTCTTCTACAAAGCTATAATGGAACCACAGATAGCGGGATCCCAAAGTGGATTCATCCAGAGAGAAATCAGAGGTAAAAGAGAATGGTTGCCTTCTGCCAGTACCGGACACAAAGCTAGGATTGTTCGTCTGCTGTCTGTCTGTTGGTACTAACAATGTACCATTCTGTATCATGGTAGAACTTAATTTATTCCAACTCTTTGCCCTGACCTGTAATGTCCCCTCCTTCTTGTCAAGCCAGGATCGTCTCTCAACCCATCTGACCCGTCCATGCCTCATTTGCTCACTCTTCAGCATCTCGAAAAGGTCCCCCAACACACCCTCCCCTGACTGAGGCCCCTAGCTCGATCCCTGGCGGACAGACCCTGGCTCTATTCCCTCTCCGTGCACCGCATCCATTCCCTTCTGAAAAACACATTGAGAGAAAACAACCATCAAGTGTGTGTGTGTGTATGCGTGTTCGGGGGGAGGGGGTTGCAGTGCACCAGGAGGAAACAGAGCCGGCTTTGTCAACGCCAACAGCAAAAGTTCTGGAAGCACTTTCAATCATTTACACCATACCCAGCACTCCAATGCATTAATGCTATCAACATCAAATCTCTTGTGGGCATTTTGTCCTCCCTCACTCTGTCTTTCTCCCACTCTCTCTTGCTTTTTTCCGTTCATTTTCTTTTTTGCTCTACAGTCCCCTAGAGTGAATAGGACTCTTGCTAACATTCCAGGCATGCACTCCCCCCTCAACTGCCCCTCCTAACCCAAAAACACAAGGCAACGACAGTGGGTATTGAAATGGGAATAGAAGCTAAAGCAGCAGAGGAGAAAAAAGGAGCTTGGCACTGCATGCTGACGCTGGTTCTTAATAAGTAACTTCCTAAGCATGGAGAGGTTTGAACGGTTGCTGGTGAGGGAGAGCAGGGTGGAAGAGAACAGGGCCTCCGTTTGCATAAGTCCCACTGTACCGCAGGTCTGGGCTTATGCCTTTCAGATCCATTCAGAGGATTTAGATGAAGAATTAGCCTTCATGTTACGCGCCATCACTGTAATGTACGAAGACAGAGTTCTTTAATGTACTGAACCTGATGTTTCCGTTCAGCTAGTTATCTTGCAACTATTTTTTTTTTTGTAGCCATTCATAAATCTTTAAATCAAAAGTGCTTTCTTTCATGTATTATAGTGTGCATAGTTTTCAAACTTGGCATAGTGATTGCAATTATTTGTATATATATAGAAAAAAAACAGTGGTCATTTAAAAAGTTTTTTGAATAATTTGAAGAAAATCACATTAATTTGTCAAGACATTTTAGATTAAAATTAATTTTTAATCATTTAAAGTTGATGGAGTACAGTGAGTTTTAAGCCTGATGTTTCCATTCAGCTATGTTTTAGTAATCAGCCTTTCACAAAATCTTTAAATCATACTTTAAATCAAAAGTGTTGTATACATCTCTTGTAGTATGTATAGTTTTAAAAATTGGCAAAAATGTTATCACACACACATCCAAGCACACACACACATTTTTCAAATTTTGCAAATCAAAAAAAATATAGTTAACTAAATTGCAAAATATTTTGAAGTTTCTAACACTGTTTAAAGGAAATTATATATTCATTTGTCAGGGCCTTTTAAATTGAAATCAATTTAAAACTATGATGCTAAGGTGCTTGCTGGGATACTGCAATGTAGCTAGGAGGCTGCTTACTGGCCAAAATAAAAATAGTTGAAGTTCAATATGTAGGGTTAGTAAATTGTTGTAATCCTAAATCCTAAAGTATATGAGCATTGATAATAGTGGTGCTTGCATTAGCAAACACCAACAATTATTGATATAAGTTACACATTACTAATTGCAATTATTGCAAAGCCTGCACATCCCCACAGTCAGACACGGCTGTTGTCGATATTAGTATAAGATGTTCCTAAAATCCACCAATGGCCACTACGGGCCGTCTGAAAATCAGCATTATGCTCCACACTGCAATCATGTTCCCCGCCCACCTTTTTGTGACAATCTCCACCCATCACCAACACTTGGCAGCCTTACCACTTGGCAGAGTCCCATCTCTGCCACCCAACACCCCCCTTTCCCAATCCCTTTCCTCATCCTCTAAAGCAATGGGCATCAACAATCTGTGGCATTGTGAGAATGAAGCAGCAGCCGGTTTGTTCCGGCATCTGGTGTCACCGTTTTAGGGCAGCCACTTCGGAACGTCCAAAAAGTGCAGGGAGTTGAAGAGGAGAGAAAAGATTTGCTTTAGTCCAGTGTCTTAACGATTCTGAATGCTTTTTGTCCTATAAAGATGGTTCAGCAGACATTCTGCTTTCTGAGGACCTTGTATTGACTCTCAGCACAGAGAAATGTCAAGTTAGCTGCATTGACAGCAATGAACATTTGTCACAGAGAGGTGAATCTTAACACTAAACAAACTTGGCTTATCTATTTGAATGTATTTATTTGAATTTCAGGTAATTACATTTTCACATTACATTCACAATTCTGTATTCTGTTTCTCATGTCAATTCAAATTTTCTAATTTTCAAACGCAACAGCACAGCAACACACTAAAAACCACATAGAGCATATTAGCAAGCATCTGCAATGTTCTGGCAACCATAACACCCTTGAAATCACCAAGAACACCATAGGAACTGCATAGCAAAATGCTAAAAACACCATAGCAACCAGGGAGCAACCACCAACAATGCCTTAGTAACCATACAGCAAGCCTTGACAACCAGCCACAACACCCTTGCATCAACTTTTTCTGCCAATATTGCACCACTAGCAATTTTTCAAAATACTGTACAAATCTTGTTTATATATATATATATATATATATGTATATATAATATGCACCATATCAATAAGGTCTGAAAAGATGGCTGACTATCACAAATTAAGTTTGCATTGTATCAAATGGAACGGCAAGACGTGAAACCTCTCACACAGAGTAATGTTTCCACCCTACACAGAAAAACCACAATGAGGTTGGACTTTGCAAACCAGCAGCCAACTATAGTTTCCTATGCGCCTTATTCATTTAACTTTCATAAAGGCCAATAACAGCTCAGCCAAGAGACTCTGAGGTGCACATTGCCATGAATTGAGTGTGGACAGGAAGGGGAAGCTTTAAACCATGGGGGGCCAACACATGGTTTCCACCCATGTCTGAATAGGTTTGAATTGTAAATAATTGCATACAGTTTCCATATGAATGGCTGTCCCTCACGGGGTCTGCTAGAATGAACAGACGATGAAAATGTTCTTAAAATGTAGACATTCAATTGCTTTGTAGCAGTGCTAAACAGACAGGACCACCAGGCTCTATGCTTTCATTCTCAAAGACAGTAAGATGTTGTCACAGTTGAATCATGCTTTCCCCAGTAATGTATGCTGTAGATGATTTAACATTGTTGGATAAGCAATTCCATAAAAAAAAATATGTGATTTATTTTTCTGGGAGCTATCCAGCAGTAACATGAGAACTCTTAATTTGTTCAATCAAATAATCACTTCTGAAACAACTTTTCAGAAACAACTCTTCATTCTTTGTCTCTCTTCCCCTGTAACTAAACAAATATTTATCCTCTGAGAAGTAATTAAGCACCAGAGTACCTGGGAGGTTTTCTCTCTCTATCTCTCCATCTCTGATTCTCTTTCTTTGTCTAGCTCTCTCCTCCTTCCCTTTAATTTTCTGTCTTCATTCATCTCACTTCCCAGACAGATGACAACCCAAGGCTGTCTGTGATCCGATTCTTCCCTTCAGCCTTTTTGGTAAGGGAGCAAACTTTTATCAAACAGGCTCAGGGATTCCAGGGATTATATTTACAAAGCCTTCATCCTTTTCCATGCACCGAATGGCTTCTCCTCTTTAGGAGCACACCACTATTGGGGCCGCTTTCTAAGGAGTCCTTTATTCTGGATCATAGTGTTCAGGTGACCACAGGATGTTGTTGAGAGGTTTTCCAGCTTGAGCGCATGAGGCTGTCTCGCCACAGGGACTTCCTATTTTGGCTGCAGCCAGCCATCAGCAGCAGCCACATCGTGGAACTCCAGTCCATGTGTGTGAATGAAGAGGAACATTGAACACTTACTGCTTGTTGGCTGATTTAGCAACATGTCTATTGATTGTAGTGTAGTGTAAAAACAACAGCAATCAAAGAGAGTTCTGTTAAAAGCCCAAATTTAATGCTGACAGGCACCATTTGTCGGGGAAAAACCACACTTATGCACTTGTAATAATGTCTTGCCATTTGTGTAACTATATTTGCGCAGTAAACCTTACCGTCTGACTCTACCTCCAGTATTAATCAAGCTGCAATGCTAAGTGAAAGGAATTCTGTTTGGATTGGCCTCTCTCCAGAAATGTCCATGCTTCTATTCCCAATGTGCGGATGACATTGTAAGCTGGGACTTATTTCTTAACAACCAATGTTAATTGTAGTCTGTCACTACCAAGATAATGCAACTATGATTTTCAAACTAACAATGTTTGTTCTCTAAGATATTGCATTTTCTTTCCCAAATTGAAACCCAGTCACAAAACATGATCATGCTACTCACAAAGAGCTTGTTGTTGTGCGAAACCTTGCACCTGTGCTAATTTCGCAGACGATACCTTTGGCAGGAGAGGGTCCTTTTTTCCCCCCCTTCTTCAGGTATACTGTAGCTTGAGAAATCCAAGGCATGTTGGCCATCTTTCATACTATTTTCAAGTCTCTTTTTGCAGGGCTAACCCAATGGGAATACTCTGCACAGACATTTCTGTGTGAATTCTGCACCAATTGCAGGAGGATTTAGAGGGTTTGACCAGGTTTTAGGACACATAGCAGGGAAATTTAACCAGGGAAGTCACGCTTCCTCACCTCACTTGCCATTCGTGGCTGCAGTGGTGGGTTTGCACCTGCCTCTGGTAACATGACACTTGAGCCCCTGGCCCCTTCATAGTTGTGTGACAGACTTGAGAGATCAATTTCCTCTAGTTGGAGACATAAGTGGTGTTCTGACAAGGTTTTGCCTCCAAGTCTGGGAGGCTGACAAGGTAAGCCTGGAGGGACAAAGGACAAGGTACCTGGGGTTGTATTTAGCACCTCTGACTGCAAATTATTATTAATGGTGCTTGCTCAAACCAATTCAAACAAAAGTTTAATTCTTGGGGCTAAAGGTTTATGCATAACTAATCCTGCACTGTTTCAACTATAGGCACAAATGATACCTCAAATCACGTGGCTTGTTAAAGAGAGGATGATTTTATTATGATTTTTTGTTTGGTGAAAAGTCCCATTTCCTTTCTTTGAAGCAGGATCAGAATATCACAATGACTTGAAGGTGGGCTTTTTAATCTTGGACCAGTCAGGAACCACTGAGCGACCACCCAGAACACTAGAATTGTGGCAGCACATTTAGCACAAGAAAGAACCACTTTCTTTGTAAAAATGTTGTTATTGTGTCTGAAGAAAGTGAATATCCTGTGCTTTAAACAATCTGACACAAGGCTGTGAAAGGATATTTTATGGGGATGTGGGAATAATAAAGTACTTTACACATTCCAACACGCCAATCCTCTTTTCCCAGTGTCACAAACAAATCTTTTGACTGCTTGTCCTTTAAACTACAGCTTTTTTAGGCTTAGCTGGCTTACCACCAAACGAGTGGAAAGTGACAGAATTCAAATCCTCAGAAGAAAAACAGAATAACATTCAGTTTCAGAGGGGCCATGCTTCCACGGATTGGGTGCAACCTCTCTCAGTCCCAACCAACTTGCTCAACGTGGAAATCTGTTTAAGATTAGGTCTAAAAATAAATCAACAGAGGAATGTTTTTATGTGTGCAGATATTGGGACCAGCTTTCCCCGCAGACCATCTTGGCAGGGTGGATTGGACCTCCCTGGTGCCTGAGGACCCAGAAAATCAGCCCCAAATCCTCTCGGAAATTGCTGGTTTGATATAATACATACAACAACACAGAAAACCAATCAAAACATCACTTTTTTGGTATTGCGTATGACAGTGTGCTGTCCTGAATTTATTGTCCAGTCAGTCACAGGTTGCACCTCTGGGGATCATAGAAATTACATTTCTCTTTTTGTTTTATATATTTATAGAATTGAATAATTGTCAGCTGTAAACAAATTATAGCACCAACTTTTCTTTCTAATTTCATAATGACTTTTAACCAACTGGTGTACTTTGTGATTGTTAGGGAATGTATTAAGTGAGTGGTCTTCAAGTTCACACAGGTGTCTTGGTAGAGTAACCACCGATGTAGTTTATCTCATTAATGATGTACTACTAAATACTAGTCTCAGCCTCAGACATCACGCCCATGGACTGTTGGCTAAATGTCTGATGCATATGGGACACAAATTCAGGAGTGTCAAAGTCATCATTGGATTGGTTGAATTCTATAGGATTTCCGAAAGATGTATGTCGCATTCGTTAACGTTCCACCTGGAAACAAAGATACTAGTGGCGCCAAACCCCCTCATGAAAAAAGAAAGCCGTTGTGTTTACAACTGTGATGATGAATGCTTATCACAATCAACTAAACGCTGGATTTTCAAAAGTTTGTGAACTATTTAAAGTTTGCAGCATATAATCTTTAAAATATGTCAGAGAGTTTTATATACTGGTCTGTTATTGTGGCGACATTTCCACACTTCGAAACGTGACGATGAACGAAACGAACTGTGATTGGTTGTTTGACATGTCAGTTAAACGGCTTCATGGGAGGGACTTGGCCAATGAAAGTTGCCATAGATTCCAGACCTTCAGCCTGAACCGACTACACGAAACTAACTAACACCTACTAACATTTGACAACCACAAAGCGTACAAATACTTTATCTTAAAGAAGTTAGTTAAGCACAATAATGAAATGTTTAGCTAGAATGTGCTTGTGCTATCTTAAAAAATACGTGCAACTTATGCTGCGCAATATGATTAAATGACATTCATATATTTTTTAGTGTGGCTTAAGTGCCCAACTAGTTTGGGGTTTATATTACATTTTATGTAAAACTACTGTTTGTCACCATTATGAGAAAATACAATGCTATACCCTTAAACGTGCTGTTATAGTGTGCGTGGGCTGTGTCAGTTTCCTGTGATGGGATGATGAGGTTTAGCAGATCTAGACAACATCAACATTGAGGGTTTTTATTACTTGCTTGATTTGTAGAGCCTCTGCCATAAATGTGTAATCGTTTTCATTAAGACCAGATTTCTTATGGAAGTGTGGAAATAATTGAGGATAAACTAAGTGTGCATTAGGGAAAGTGATGCAGATAACTGCAGGTAGGAGCCTTGTTTCGAGGCATTAGTTTTATTTTATTTTATTTTATTTTTTTTTTATTTTTTGTCGTGTAATTTCATGCCAATGGGGAACTGTGTATCTTTAGCCAAACTAGGAAATCTGGCTTGCATTCAAATTTCTGATTTTATTTATTTAAAAATTATTACATTTTCTTTCTCTCCTTGTTTCTTTCACTCTTTCTATTGTTTAAGCTGTTATTTTAATAATTTTCTCAAATATTCTTAGATATTACATACAAAAACATTACAGGAGACAGACTGAAAAGTTGAATTGATGAAGTTCAGCAGGATATGGACACTGAAATAAAATTGTATTGAAATGCAAACAAACACTTTGCACACTTCATTTCCCTTTTATACTGATGACGCATTAAAAAAAAATCCATCCAGACATTCTTTAGAAAGTCAAGTTGAGCATAGTTGCAGCAAGCTCAGTAAGATAAATAATAAACATGCTTCTATTTCATTCAGTCTCCAAAATTGTTCATCAAAATTACTATTCATAATAAAATTTTATTTTTAATACGCTTTTGTGTGTGCTGTTTGTTTTGTGCATATTGTACCATTAGCTTACACTGTTACACTAGCAACAAGGTAATACATATTGATTTTAAATAAGTATAGCCACTAACACAATCATGTGAGTTCATAGTAGTAATAAATAATAAACCTTTTTGTTTGGTAATTCATTGTTTTAAGCTTGATTTTGGATAGAGGTTGTAACTGTCTCTAAATCCTCTGCGTATCTGTCTTCAACTATTCTTCCACCTATTCACTGAAGACACGTTTCCAATCAATTAACAGGTTCGCTCTTGGTCCAGTGGAGGTGAACACTCACTAATCCCTTATCCCAGACTGACTGCTCTGTCCGCTGCATTTGGTTTTTGTCACGCCTTCCTAATAGACTAGAGCAGCTGTCTTTTTGTTTTTGTTGTTGTTTTTTGGCAAGTCAGAGCCGTAAAAGGATGGTGCAAGAGGAGGTTTCACTTAATTTCTGATGATTTATTGTGTATCCACAATAGGGAGATATGACATATGAGGCACTCTAAGAGCTGTATTGGATCTTTACAAAATTATGTTTGTAGCACTCTGCTGTGCTGTTCTTGGATTGCTCTGGGTGGTCGCTAGGGTTTTGCTAGGTTGTCAGGATATTCTAATTGTTTTTAGAACACTGCTATGCAGTTGCTAGGGTGTTGCTAAGTTGTTCTGAATGCTTTGCTATGGAGATAATAAGGAGTTTTCAGTGATTTAAGTTCTGATTGTTCATTAAAGTTATAGCACACCTCCTCATGAAGCTTCACAATATATGTATCATTCATGTTCATAGCATACAGTTGCAGGCTGAGGTTTAATACTTAGGATTGCTTATTACTTAGGGTTGGTTCAAATCCACGACCCTATGAGCAATAGTAATAGTGAAGCTTGCCTTAGAAAACAAAATTATTAAACTTTGGCTGACAGAGGGATCCACAGCTGTTTGGAGAAACCACTAATAAAACAGGTCCATTAATCATATGCTTGAGTTTAATCCCAGTTTCCGAGATTTATGGACCTTTAATTGAATTTAGTTGGAGATCATGGGAAATCTGTTTAAGAAACAAGCGTAGCGTAATACTTTATGGAAAGTAATTTTGTAAAGGGGAACATTAGGAAGTAAGTCTGTGTGTGTATTACTTGCTGAATGACTGGGTGGCTGTCCGTCTCACTGTTTGTTAAAGTAATATGGCCTGACCCATTTTTATTGCCCTTGTGATGAAGGATTTTTTCATTATCACAGCTGCCTAACTCACATTTAACACAACCTGTTTTATACTAAATATACATCTCCTCTTATTTTGAGCAACTCATTCAGCATCGGTTTAAAATTTTTTTTTTTTTTTTTGTGGTTATGTGACCGTGTTTGGCTTGCAGGTTTGTGTACCTCAAGTTTATAACTCGTGTCTCAATGAGTCTTTTCAAAGGGAACTCGTACACAGGAGACGTGACTTACGCATTGGTTTGAAGAGATAGAACAGTGACCTCAAATTGAAAGAGGGGTTTCATACTCTGTGGTCATGTTTGCATATCTCATCATGTGTCCTACATCTCTAACGGATTCCATAGTTAGTATATTTGCATACATGCAAAAAATTGTGTGCAAGATGTGCTTCATGTTTGTAGCTTACCTGAATAATGCTTTGTTCAAATGTCAGAAATTATAGTATTTCAAGTTATGTTTATAATTATTGGTGTGCCAAGCATCTCTATTACTACTGATGGTTTTTAACAGAGTTATCACTTTTCTAATTTATCTTTTTGCCAGGTATAGGTATAATAATACACAAAATAACAACATGCAAATAATAAATATTAAAAAATAATACTTCTACTACTACTAATAAGATATAAATAATGGATTTTAATATAAACAAGTAAATGACAACAACAATATACTGTATAGATTAAACTATATATATATATATATATATATATATATATATATATATATATATATATATATATATATATATATATATATATATATATATAAAGATTAAGATTAGATTATATATATAAATATGTAAAAAAAATTGTATAGAACTATAGAATAAGAATTATAGAACTATAGAAAAGAATAGAAAAGGTCTAGGAATAATGCGATGATAAATCTAAAAACCGTTTGAGATGCTCTCATGTGTGATTTCTTTTTTCTTATGTGCATCATTACTCTCATGTAACTGTCTCTCACCTAAAGAAGAAATAATTTAGCAACAATTTGTGTGTATGTGTGTGTGTGTGATAAAGTGATCGTTTATGAAGCAGCAGGCGCCCAGGCTCTCGGGACAGAACCTATAAACTTAACAACCTTGTTTAAACATCAGAGTCCCTTTTCTTCTTCTGAAGATAAGGACAAACATGAAAAGTTGGTAGAAAGGCACATGCAAGACTACTTTAACACTTTAAAGTGCCAATAAAAAGTTTAGATGCGACACCCCACCAACAACTTTTTTCATCAGTGAGTGAGTCAAATTATGTCTGGCCCAAATGAATGTATATTAAGGCGCGCCTTTACTTAGGAAATGGGATCAAAAAACTGTCGCTGCTGTTTAGAAACAGATGGAGACTGTGCTAATCAGTGCCGAGACCTGCACACACTCTAGTGCGGTGTGAGTCAACAGCAATCAGCTCCTGGGTTCAAACACCATCGTGGTAAACCATTGCAGACTGTCCCAATTTCTAACTCCGCAATGGCCTGAAATAGGGTCGAGAGTGGGTAGATAACGCAGAAGTGTGTATGCATGCAAAAGAGATCGCTACTGCTTTCAGACCAGCCATAGAGCCCTAAAGCTCCAGAGCACCTCCAGGACCGGTATCGTTGTGTTAGTGGCAGGCTAGTTAATGATTTGCCAAAGCTAAAGATCTCTGTTCCTGCTCAAGAGTTTATGGTAAATGCTGTTGTTAGTCCTACTCTTGTGAACACCATTGTGTGCCACTGGCTGGTTGTTGAGAGCTACTGAATGGGTTCAGCTGGGAAGGGGTATTTACAATCTGTCATTAATTATACAATGTGTCGTTTAGGGTCTTGTGAGGTTCTGCAGTCATTCGGTTGTATGAACCACTATAAATGATGCCCTCCTCGAACTTATTACTCATTCACTCAAAGGAATATATATATATATATATATGTGCAGTGCCAATTGAAAGTTTGTGAACCCTTTAGGATTTTCTATATTTCTGCATAAATATGTCAAATTAAACCAAAATTAAAATAACATTTTTTAAAAGTCCTGAAATTTGACGAAGTAACCAAACAAAGTAACCAAAGTAATCAAACAAATGAGATGAAAATATATACTTTGTCATTTGTTTATTCAGGAAAATCTTTAAATCGTTTATTTATAAAATATTAATATTTACAATTGTATAAAATTATATATTTATTAAAAATTTTTTTTTGCAGAACCCTTAGATACATGACACTTACTTGAACCGTGACACCCCGAGCAATGATAGAGCAATGGTTGAGCAATATCTCAGTAATAGTTTCCTTGGGGCACATTCAGAGAAAGGTAAAAAAAAAAATAATAAAAAAAAAATATTACACAATATAATTTGTTGTAATTTGTCATGTGGTATTGTGTCACGTCGACATGCCACAGCGGGTCAGCAGGGCAGGGTTTGTGGTCGAGATGTTTCTGAGTGGAGCCATGTGTAGCTTTTGCCTTTCCTGTTGTGCTGGTGTTGTACTGTGATTACACTTTGGCTGACAACCTCATCCATCCAGTAGACGCATGGCCTGACGTCCAGTACACTGTTTATATCGTCTAGAGCTGCTGGCTGTAGGCTTTCCTATCATTTATATGAGGTTCTCCTCATTCTGAGCCCCGAACAACATACACAATTTATAAACATTTTGAAGAAAATATGATCTATGTTTTTCTGTGTTATGTAGTTGCTAGTGTGTTCTGTGTGTTTTTCAGCACACTGCTATGTGGTTGCTTAAGCTTTCAGAATGCTTTTTTTATCATGTTGCTATAAGATGTTTTGGATGCTTGGGCATTTAATTTGGACTTTTTTCTGCTGCTAGGGTGTTGCTAGGGCATTCTGGGTGGTTGTTAGTAAGTGGTTGCAGCTTACTAGGTAGTTCTTACTGACGTGGTCTGTAACTTCATTAAAATTAAAGTGCATCCACCCTTTTCCTAATGTTGGGATCAGAAAAAAGGCAATGCAAATGCAATGCAATGTTTTTCACAACTTGGCACTGCACAGCGTCTTCATGTCCTTGGAGTAGACCCGTGTTTGTCTCTCTCATTATATACACTACATGCACAAATTGGTGGGTGGGGCTTAACAGGCAGTGATGTAGTAGCAGGTGTTGATCTTCTGCAGAGGTGGTGTTTAGCCACACTATTATGTCATAAAGTAACACATTCCACAACCTGTCATTTTGGCAGATCTATCTATCTATCTATCTATCTATCTATCTATCTATCTATCTATCTATCTATCTATCTATCTATCTATCTATCTATCTATCTATCTATCTATCTATCTATCTATCTATCTATCTATCTATCTATCTATCTATCTATCTATCTATCTATCTATCTATCTATCACATTGGTATTTAGTTGCCAGGTTGTTCTGAGTGGTGACTGTCCTGTTTTGGGTGGTTGCTAGTTAGTTACTAAAGCCCCTTTCACACTGCCATTCCAGCAAATACACAGGTAAAGTGTTCCGGCAATTGTTCCCGGCTCGCTAGATTTTGCACTTTCACACTGCCAGTGATTACCCGGGATATGTGCGTGCTTTCACACACAACCCGCAAAGATCCCGTAATGACACGTGACATCAGGGGGTGACGTGTAATGTACAAGTCGAAAACGCTAGGCACGTTATACTTTCACTGAAGCAAGCGAACGATCTCGGCGTCAGCGCGGAAAGTGAGGAACAAACTGATCTCTGCTTCATTACAGTTTGCACATATTTTTTCGTCGCGAACATTGATCTTCCTTTAAAACAGCCGGTAAAAGAGTCACGCGATAACGCGCGTCATCACTTCGACACGGCATTAGAGCTGGCTTTTGTTCACACAGCGCTCGTCCCAGGTTGAACCCGGCAATGTTACTAGGTCCCCGACCCGGGTTCAATGCCGGAATCAATCCCGGGACGTGGTTGCTTTCACACAGAAGGCGACCCGGCAATGTTCCGGTAATATGCCGGGTCGGACGTGCAGTGTGAAAGGGGCTTAAGGGGATCAGAGTGGTTTTTAGTCTTTTGTTATACAGATTCTTGTTAAGGTGTTCCAAACGTTTTTGACATGTTTCTGGGTAATCGATTGGGCATTTTAAAATTGCATTTTTGCTGGATGGTTGCAATGACATTAATATGGTATTTTGGGTGGTAACTATGATGTTACTAGGTGGTTGCTAAGGTGTTTTGAATTTCTATTTTATTTATTTATTTTTAATCACAATTATATACAGTTGCTGAATTGTTTCGAATATTAATGACCTGTTTTGTGTGGTTGCTAGTTAGTTACTATATATGTATATTTTTTTTTAATCAGTTGCTATAGTTTCCAGGGCATTGCTAAGCTGTTCTGAAAGATTTTGCCAAATTGCTAGGGTGTTCTGGGTTATTGCGTTTAGTCTGTTGCTATGCGAAAATGAATAAAATGAATGCGGTTGAATAGGGAGTAGCTAGTGTTTTTTATTCCAATGCAATTATTAAGTTGCTCTTAGTTGTTTTAATGTGTATTAATAAGAACAACTGACAGAATGAATTAACTTTGAGATAAAACATACAACAAAAAGTTGTAATAATCTCAGATTATTTAATAAACAGATGAGCAAACACAAATTCTTTGACTCCCACTTTCCAGACATTTCTCGGTCTGTGATCCGCTCTCCAAAAGCCTGCTGCGCTTCTAGCATCTGTCTGTCTGTGTTCCTCTCTAATTAGTCCTGTACCCCCACCAACCCCAACGACCAGGCAGGCCTTTTTCCAGGGCTCCTTCATGTCCTTTAATTCAATTAACCCAAAGGCAAGACCACTGCCCTTCTATCCCTCTTTTTTCCCCCCAGCCTCCCCATCCCTCCTTCCTTTTGCCTCCAGGCTGGATTGTTCATTTAGGAAGTTCTCTCAAGTCCTAATGTGTGATGATGCCTATTACATAAGTTAAAGAGGCTTCTTTCATTTCTTCTTCCACTGTCCCAGAGTTCACTTTTTTCCAGAGCTGGTTCCGCTCTTTTCTCTTTTAAAGAGAGATAATTGATATGCCCTGGATTCACGATAATTCCGGTGTTCGGCCATGTGTCCATGCATGCTCATTTTGAGGTTTTTTTTTTATGTACAGAAATATGAGTGCAAGTGAGTGCATGTGCAAAGATTAAACTTCTCGGGACAAAAAAAAAAGGTTAAAACAAAATGAAAAATAAATGCATAATAATTGCTTGTTTCCCCCAGAATTTTTAGATTGAGTATTTAAGTTTTAACATCAGCAATTTGTAATGCATTCCAATTATTTAAAACAGATTTATCTTTTCTTTCTTAGGGACAATGTAAAAGTTGATTTATACAGTGGCCCAATAAGTATTTATACACTTATGTCAGACTTAAAATTTGTGAATACAACTGGCACAAGTACGCTTTTCTCAGGTTTCGAATGATTAAACAAAAGTAAGGCAAAACACATTGTAGGTGTGAAACATTAGCAAAATAAAATTTCACCTGTGTGAACTTGAGGGGAACTGACTTCACACATCCACTTTAAATCACCTTGAGACCAAGAAAAAAATTCAACAATGTTTTGTTTAGAGAACTTGTTTTGATCTAATGCAGTGACATTTTAAAGTCCAACTTTAGCATCAATGTGTCCAAATACTTTCTGGGGCCACTGTATGTGATGCAATGTGTGGTCTATTCATTGTCGTGTTTGTTAGTGGATGGATTGTGTGGTTAGTTTCCACAGGAAATGGTAGACAAGATAAAGTTTCTCAGAAACACATTTGTGAGGTGCTTTCTCGTCACTGACAGAGAGTCATGTCCATATCCTGTGTGTGTGAGAGTGTCAGTATACCTACATGCCAGTTGTGATTTTAAACAGTTTTTAAACTTGAGGTTAGGCTGCACGATTCGAAGCTTGAAGTTCCTGTAAGGACTATATTGTGTAATATAGTTGACATTTATGCAAGGAAATGTGATTGATGCCTGATGATGCAAAAGTCACTACAAAAATGCTGGTTGTTAGGCTGTTCTGGGTGGTTGCTAAGTGATTGATTATTGGCATATGTCTTAAACATCCATCTTTTTGATATTCGGGTCTGTAGATATGTCTTTTGTATTGTATTGTATTAAATTTATTTACATTAAATTACAGTTGATTTTTTTATTTGGTAAAATTGCCCGATAGCTTAGAAAAGTAACCACATTTCTCCTCAAACTTCACAATTTAAGGTTCTGCCACAACTAATTAAAAATTATGTAATTTTATATAAAATTTGACAAAACAATGACTTATTTCAATTTTTAAATGAAACATTTGTCAAATTCCACAGAATAAGTGACTATGAATAAGCTACATAATTACTTTTATATTAAAAAAATATTTATTTTAAAGTCAAAATAATCATAGTATATTGTAATTTTTAAATAAGTACTATCAATGATTGCATTTAATGATGTAAGTTTTGAAAAGATTTGGTGCTTGTTGTTGACATGAGAAAGGG
Organism: Carassius carassius; assembly: GCF_963082965.1. NCBI lineage: Eukaryota > Metazoa > Chordata > Actinopteri > Cypriniformes > Cyprinidae > Carassius > Carassius carassius. The sequence continues at coordinate 11,062,685 of NC_081760.1, forward strand.
TGGGAAGGCGCAGAAGGAGGGTGGAAGAGAAAGGACCATGCAATTATGGAATTTCATCCCTCTTTCTCTCGGAAACTTAATCTTCCCCTGCCTTTGGGTAAAGCCGAAGGCTCATTCAGGCAGGAATGTCAGGACGAGTTTTAGAATGTCGTTTGCAGAGCGAGAAAATGCTGCAGAATTTCACGGTATAAGTTTAAACGGGTGAAAGCAAATTACACAAGTAAGATTGTAGCACTTGTGCGTTTTTATTATTTATGATTTTACCACACATTTATAAGTGTGTCTTAAATTTAACAAAATGGTCAAAAATATAGTGTCAGAGGACACTTGTACATTACATTCCCAGCGTTGCCACAAGGGGCACTATAGCAGACATTAGCATAAACTGTCTTTTCTACAGTCATCTTTCTCTTTTAGATCAAGCACTGGTGGAACAATAGTTTGAAGAGAACCTTAGTAGATTAAGGCAAGAAAAACAGTCAACATTTTATAGAGTTTTAGCTTAATAACACTTCTGTTTGGAGCACATACTTAAAGGTAACTTTAACCAAACCCTCTTTATCTTAGGCACACTTGCAATGTCTGCATACTTGTGTAAAGTATGTTTCCACCCTAAAGTTCAAAGAAAGTTACTTGTGCACATAGCCAATGTTGTTTTTAATCAGAATCAGAACATGTTTTAAAATGCATACATATTGCCTCTGTGAAGAAATCGGGAAGCCCATGACTGCCAGAGACACAGATAAAAACTTCAGGATGGAACACAGACCATGGGCTGTCGTTCCCTGCCCCCAGCGAGCACCTCATCCTGCTCGCTCGCTCTCTCTTTCTCTCTCTCTCTCGGCACATAGCTGTTTGATTGCTTAAGCCTGGTGGTCAGACAATGGGCGTATAAAGAATGGGCTGCTTCCTTCCTTCCTGTTGAGTATTCTGCCTTGATGAGCAGACTGAATAGATCTGGGCTTCAGAACGGGGCATGAGCTCCGGGGCCCAGCTAAAACCAACAAAGAGGCGCTCTGGGGGCTTTTCCAATTGCTTTGCTGCTTACTCTCTCTCTCTCGCCCTTTTTTTCAGACTCCCTTGCTCTTGCTTAATGGGGGTGTCTCTCTTGATCTGAGGGCCTGTTCATAATATATATATATATATATGATATGACCCTGGATCACAAAACCAGTATTAAGTTGCTGGGGTATATTTTTAGCAATAGCCCCAAATTTTTTTTTTTAAATAATGATTTTTCTTTCATGCCAAAAATCATTAGGATAATGATTAAAGATCATGTTGCATGAAGATATTTTGTAAATTTCCTACCGTAAATACATCAAAACTTAATTTTATGTTTTTTTTTATGTATAAATCGAAAAATTTACACTTAAGACTGGTTTTGTGGTCCAGTGTCACACATCAAGGCTTATTTAAGTATCTTGAAAATGTGCATTTTATCTTGTTCTGTTAGGTGCCTTTCAGTTATTTTAAGCTGACCTCATTCTTTTTTATTTTGTTTTCTAAAAGCACTTTTGATGTTTTGCCGTGTTAAACCCTCAAACCCAAGTTTAGTCCTGTGATAAACAGCCAAGGTTATCTCTCTTTGCTTGGCGGGAAGTCGTGGCCTGGTGGTTAGAGAATCGGACTCACAATTGAAGGGTTGTGGGTTCGAGTCTCGGGCCGGCAGGAATTGTGGGTGGGGGGAGTGCATGTAGAGTTCTCTCACCACCCTCACCATACCACGACTTAGGTGCCCTTGAGCAAGGCACCGAACCCCCAACTGCTCCCCGGGCGCCGCAGCATAAATGGCTGCCCACTGCTCCGGGTGTGTGTTCACAGTGTGTGTGTGTGTGTTCACTGCTCTGTGTGTGTGCACTTCGGATGGGTTAAATGCAGAGCACAAATTCTGAGTATGGGTCACCATACTTGGCCGAATGTCACTTCACTTAGCTTGTCATCATTGTCATGGTTAAATTTAGAATGAGGATGGAAGCAATCAATACCCTTTTTAAACCATACCAAACATCAACTGATGGGTACATAACATCTTGAATGACAAATGAATAACTTCCCAATGGTCTAATCCATTCCTTTTGACGATTACTTGACGTTCTGGCCTAGGCGAGCACTTAATACTAGTGTTAATTTTTAGACAAAGTAAGTTCCATCCCGTCTGTTGTCTGTTTATTGAGGTCAACCCACCCAGTCTTTATCTGTTCCATTTTTTTCTGCTCAGTGGAGAAATCTATATTTCTCCATTTCTCTTGAACTTGGCATGCAATTGCAGCTCTTTCAAAAGGGTGTCATTTTTCCCTTCTATCCTTCTTTTGTGCTGCCTGCACCCATAACAACACATTTAGTGGCTGCTAAACACTCGCACGCAAAGTAGGAAACATGCGCGTGCGTGCTGTCACACACACACACACACACACACACAAACACACACACACACACACACACACACACACACACACACACACACTCAAAGGCTGCCCTGTGAGAATACCAAGCAGGTAGTTGAAGAGGCTTAAGAGGCGGTGAAATAACTGAGGGCCATTGAAAAGATGGTGAATACACAAGGGTTCGAATGTGGGGGTAAACTGTTGGCCCATTGTCATTCAAAGTAATGTCTTTAACCCTTTACGGGGCTTTCTTGAGCAAATCAACCCCCCGTCACTGCCCTGCCATTCACAGCTTAAAACAATGGGTTGGAGGCAAGCCGGAAAACGACGCACTCGAGCGATCGGGACAGTTTTGTTTTTTGCCGCGTAAACATGGAAGGGGGCTCATCCCTACCGAGGGGTGAAAGCTGGCTGGCTGTCACTCAAAACCTCAGCAAAAAACAAACATGTGCCAACATGCTGAACCAACAGTGCGAATGTTAGTAGTGCATATCATGTCACAGGGAAGAAAATGGGAAATAGGCACAGCCTTTTACTTTGTGACTATACGAAATGAGGCATGCATGCATTACAAGATCAAAATAAATTATTTTAAACACATTTACTATAAACAATGTAGAATCAACACCATGACCAGGACATTTTAAGCTGTTTAGTTTTAAAGAGTGATTCCCAACTGATGGTTTGCACTCTTAAAAAAAGATTTTTCTCATGCCTCATTCGAATAAAGTTAAAAAATGATAAAGATAATCCGAGTTATCAGTTATGTTTTCTTTAAGTTTTTTTAAGAATCATATTTCCCTTTCAGAGTTCCTTAATATAAAAAGGTTAAAGATCACAGCTTACATAACCAATCAACAATCAACTTGCTGAGAATCTAGGGGGCAAAAATTTCCTCAAAAGCGAAATTAATAAAGCATCTTGCGTATACCATATCTACTCTTAATATTTCCACATGGCAGTTTCCATAACACAAGCAAGGACTGGAAGAATCGTAGCAAACAATGGCTTGCCAACAAAAACGATCTCTGATCCTCCTGATGTTAACTAGTGGTTTGCATACTTCAATGATTAAACCAGTGCCAGATGTTTCCCATGGAAGTAAATGCAGCCAGTATCCGCTGCTGGCAGGGGAGGCTGGAAGTTACCCCTGAAGGTCTGGCTCGAGATCAGGGCTTCTTTGTAAAGGAACCGGGTTGATCATGATCTGAGATCAGTTTGTTTGGGTGGTTTTATCAGACAAGATGTTGTTCCAAGTATTGGTGTTAATTATTGTTAATCATAACTTGATGACTTGATCTGTATGCACAGACATCTAAATTCAGTGTGACTATTAGATAACTAAAGACTTGTCAAGTTTTCTTGGTCAACCAAACAGCTCAAACTAACAAGAGTTCTGCAATTTTCCAGTGAAAATTACACCCATGTCTACAAATGGTCACGGTTAAAGCAAGATCATTCATGAAATAACAGTCAACACCAAACAATAGTCAATGTGGCATTTATAGTGAGCTATATTAAACTTCACTTGATCTCCTTTGTGCAGGAAGATCTCATCGATAGAATCTCTCAGTAATGCACCTATTTTGCTGATTTGCCAGTGTACATTATCACTTTCATCGCTTTATTTTCAGATGACCTCGAAACTGAAGCTCTGCGAACATCATCGCTGTCATCATAAACGCAAAGTGAAACACGAGCCTGACAGAAGATCCGTCGGGTAAACAAAGGCGATTGAAAACACAGTAGAGTTTCTGAAATGGGTCTTTGTGCTCAAAGGCTAAAAAACAAGGTCAACAGCAGGCCATAAAGAACAGAGAAAATGCATTGTTTAATTTCAAAACGTTAATATATTTTCTATTTAATAGTGAACATATGCATCAGATTTTACACCCTTGCCACCCTTTTTTGCAGCAATAACAGAGTAGGTTTTGTTTCTCAAAGTTGGGGTGATGCCTATAAAGATGCCTCTCAAAATAAATATTACTTTATAAAATAATAAAACTTCAAATAAATATTTTTACACTAAACAATGTGTTGAAATTAGAAAATAAAGTTTTTTTTCCCCCTTAGGGTCACTGTACAATTTACAAGTATAGTTGTAGGGATAATTCATGTATAAGGTTTCTCTTCTATAAGGCAAAATATCAAAAGTGATTGATATACATTCAAAATGAATGTACAAGACTATACAAGTTTTATATATGCGTCATATATATGGATCTGTCAAGGTGCCTCTGGTTTGGCACAATGCTTTTCACAGTTGAAATATTATATGTACAAAAATAAAATTTCTCAGAAAAAGAGCTCATTTGCTAATTTACATACTTTGCAGATACTATTCACAAAAAAGTTAGTTAGGAGAGTCTGTCACCTTTATCAGTCATATTACTGAATGTCAATAGGGCTAACATTCTGGACTTCTGTTTAAAACGAAAACATTAACCACCTTAAAGAGTGATAGAAAGAGAGAAAGTGGATAAGAGAAAAGCAAAAACAAACAAACAAGCAAACCACTTCAAACCAGTTTTCCCGCCAATCCAATGTCACCTCATGGTCTACAGTGCCAAAACTACAACAATTTGTGAATATTCTTCCACTGCTCTGAAGATAGTCCCTGAAAAGGTTATCTTCTCAGTCCTACTTCAGGAACCAAGCCTTGTTTATTTCTCAATTCCTTTGTATTTGCAGTGGCATCCTGGCCTTCTGGTGCAGTTGTAGCATGCTTGGCACAATGCCACGCAGCCCTTTGCCGGGAGGTAGCAGAGCAGGCAGGGAAGGAAAATTGCCAGGACACTTATTGCCGACCACCGCATGCAGCAATGTGACTGGGTGCAAGAGAAGGGCTTGTCCGCACACACATCCTCATCATCACTGGAGCAGTGGTAGAAGAGACCCTTGACGCAGCAGACACAGGTAACGTAGTCCATCGTTGTTGTCGCCGAGCAAAGGCACCTGCGGCCACACATCCAGCAGGACGGCAGGGTCTGAGGGCAGGTGCACCCTTCACACTTGCAGCGGCCACAGTCCTCACAGCGATTTGAGTGCTTTCCATCCCCAACCTGGCCCGGGGTGGTCTCCAAGGGCTTTAGTTCATCCTGCTTCAGCTCTGAACGTTTGGGCTGCACCCTCACCACCCGATCACCCGTCCCTCCAGCATTTCCCAAAAGTCTTTGTTCCGATGAAGTGCTGCCTGTACTGGCCCTGGCAGTACTGATTGACCCATCGCTGGTGCCACTGATGGATCTGCTCACGCCACTCCTTGGTGACTGAGGTGCTGGTTGAGGAGTCTGCTGTCCAGCTTGTTGGGTTCTCTGGGAGTTCCTATGCTCAGAGAGCTCAATGGAGGAGGTGGAAGTTGGGCTGGAAGGTTGCGAGTCCGTTTTCTGCTGGGAGGCCGGTGGCCGGGGTGCCACTGTTGGGCCCTCTGTGTACTCATTGCTGCTGCGGATGGTCCTGATCTGGTCCAGGGAGAGCACCTGACCCTCCAAAGGCTCGGAATCCCCAGTCTGGGGTCCGCCACTGTCACGCAAAGCTAGCAGCAAGCCAGAGGAGCCGCTGCCGCCATTTTGAGCTCTCATCTCCATCTTTACTCTGAAGTGGGAACTCTCCGGCTGGCATTGAACACATCTGAAGTCCTATGAGAAAGGCAGACAGTTAAACGAGTGCGTACAGGGAAGTAAAATCCCATAAACTAACCATATGTAAATCATACAACTAGGCAAAAAGAAAAGGCAGATGGTAAGCTCCTTAATGCAAATCTCACAACTACTCCCCACCTCTACAGCCCTGGAAGGCTGATCATCAATGGGGTAGACCTTTACCACCTGCAGCGATCAAGTTCATGGAACATCTAGTAAACTCAAAACCACTTTTGCTCTACAGTGTCTCGGGTGCTGCACATTATCAGATAAATACGGATCTCTTTGCAGAGCAATATATACCAGTTTGTCTTCTGCACAATCATCTTCCTCATCTATCAACAACAAAAGTTTTAGACCATTCTAAAATGTGTTCCTATATACACCCTTAACTTAACTTAGCTGTACATTTATTGAAACAATCATCATCTTTGGCTTACTTGTAGGAAATTTAAGTGTACTGTAATCAAGTGCTATACAATTAACTTTTAACTGAATATTTACTTTTTTGTGTAGATTTTGTGTAGCTTGTCTTTTTATTGTAACATTGCAAACAACATGCTCACTGCGCTCATTCCTTGCAGAGGCAATTTTAACTTGTTTGTAGTTTTGGTATAGGTAAAAAATGTAAAGGTTAACTAAATGATTAAAATAAAAATTATAAATACAAGCCAACCCAACTTAACTTTGTTTTCTGGTTCAAGCTATTATTTTAGTCATAAGGATCCAAAAAAAATAATATATATATATATATTTGTCACATTTGTCATATGTTTATAATGCAGTTGTTTAAATAATTTAAAATTACAATAATTATTAAGTTAATGTAAAAGTTCACATATGCCACAGTATTACTATTAAAATAAAATTAGGAAGTTATTGATTTCTAATTGCCAATTTTAATATCTAGCATCTGGGTGCATAGAAGCAATACCATGATGTCCACAAATGTATAATGATGATATCAATGGAGGCCGGAGCTCTTGGCACAACTAATAATAATAATAATAATAAACTTACATACAGAAAAATAAAATATCCACGTCTTGAAGTGGGGAAAAACAAAAACCAAAACACCCTTGAAACCACGTCTCTGTCGGGACCCTCGGCACCAGTTGAGTTCAATCTAAATAACACTACCCCAAATTACCATATCAATGCACAATCTCTCTTTCCACAGAGAGGCCCCATCAGCAAAATGTCTGTTAAACATCTGTTTATCTCCTCACTGCTATTTAAACTTCTGATCTGGGTTATCAGCATGCATTCTAACTTCATAACAATACGTAACTTGGTTAAACCTAGAGTAAAAAACAAACAAACAAAAAAAAACATTTTTTACATTTATTTATTTTTTACAACATCAGCAAAAGGTTTATTTATTTAATATTAAAATGTTTAGCGCAACCTTGTAGCCTATAGCTTTTTGATTGAAAGAAAAAGGAAAGAATAAAAAAAAATTCATATGACACTTATCAATGTCTATTCATAGCGTTAAATTATACAAAAATGTAAATGTGTGAAGTTTTTATTAAAATCATAGTGGGTTCAAGTAATGGTTTTTATAATAAACGTGCAGCTGTAGATGACGTTGTTCATTAATTCGCAACTTTAAATGAACAGCAAGTCAAAGTACGTACGTAGGGAACAGATCCGTATGGCAACAATTTGCACAGCTGCAAGAATGGCGCGGAGCATGAGCACTGGAAAAAGTCACGAAGGACTATAATATAATGCAGGACTAAACAAACAATAAACGAAACTAAAGTGAAAATCTGTCAAAATCCACTGCAAAAAAGTTGTATCGCATGTCACTTACCGTGATCTCACCACCTCAACCCCCTAGCTGTGTTGTGAAGAGTATATCCTACTAGTAGGAATTTCTCTTTGGTAAATCCTCAGTTCATTGGGAGATTCATTCACAAAAATCCCGACGACAGCAAACACTCGCGCGTCCTCGTATTTGCGTATTTTTCCGCGTAGCTCGCGCGAAACAATAACATCTGAATTTGATTCCAAGTGGTGCAGTTTAACTAATGCTTTTAAACCACTAATTATGCCAAAAAGAGAATAAGTTCCAGAATCCAACAAAATGAGCCGAGTTCATAGAAAAAAAATGAAAACGCTAAATACTTTTTTTCAAGAAGTAGCGTTGCGGTCTGCAAGTTGAATGTTTGGCTGCATGGCACACACTGTGCTGATTTCAAGTTTTTCAGCTCTTGTTTTTTCTTCTTTCCGGAGAGGAGGTCGGGTTTATTCTGTAAATGGCGTCATGTGGAAGTGAAGGGGGTGAACAGAGTAGCTGTTGTCCCAGAGGATATATCGTATCCGGTCCCAGCTCATTGGCTCTACAGGACTCAACATTCACTCCTTTTGTGTGTGTGTGTGTGTGTGTCTCAGAACAGAGAACACTAGCACAAGGACGTTGGATTCATTTTAGCGAATCTGTTCACTCGAACGACTCGGTTCAATGAACCAATTCAAGAAGAGCCGACTCACTGATTCTTATTAATGAGTTATTTGTCAAATGTGCTACGTCTTATTGTGACAACAGGTTCTAGTTTCTATTGCTCCCTGGTCGAACCACCCCTTCGACCTCTTTTTGATTTTACTTTGAATTTGATTTTATTAGAAAACTGTGTTTGGCATTTAGGCTATTATTTATTTTTATTATGTCAAAAGGCTTCGTGATCCGGACGCATATCGCCATTTGGTGACCTTTGATATAAGCCTATGCCCAGTGTTGTATTGTGCAGATTATTCAACGACTTTTGATTGAGGTCCACTTTTTAAAATAAGTTTCTGTCAGGTTTGTTTCTCGAAACCAACATTTTGTTTACAGCGAGCTATGGCCTAAAATATACAGGTGATGTGCTGCGCAGACCGATCGGTGTAAGTACCATGAGAGCTGTAGAATAGAGAGCAGATGGCTACTCATGCTTTAGATTCACTCTCACAACAAGCTGAACAAACCTTTGTGTATGCATATTTGCAGTTCTTTGAACCTTATGCCGCGTTCCAGGCAACCCGTGTTTTTCCAACCTTAAACCCGTGAAAGTGCACTGGAATGACAGTCGAACCCGTGACTTCCCAACCATGAACTCGTAGATCGATGTACTCCCAGTTCCAAGTTCTGACGTCACACAGCACGCGAAACAACGATGGCAGCCCCTACAAATAATATTGTCTACGGATGCAGTGTTTATCCAAGTGGTACACGTTGAAAAATAGATTTTAGGACAATGTAACGTTGCAATAAAATGAATAATCTAGCTACAATTCCTTGCGCTCAGGAAGTTTGGCGTGACTTGCCTGGAGCGCTACAAAGTCTTTAGTTGTGGTTTGAAATCGTGATTTACGGGCTCAAAAACATACCTAGAACGCAGCATTAGATCTGACCTTGTCTCGAAACACGATCGGTGGATTATGTACAATGTTTGCATGTTATTGGTCAAACTACTTTTCGATTCTTACTTTCAGCAAGTAGGCCTATGGATAAAAGAAAACAAAAACAAAACCTATATATTTTAGGCAATATATAAATCCTGGCCAGGACGTATCCCGGAAAAAGGGCACGTATGTTCACCCTACTGTAAAATACATGTTAAACAAATCATTAATGACATAGGTTAGGTGATACATGACGACAGTACTTGTGTTTTGTGGATACAGAGTCAAATAGTGATCATAACGGAATCTGAGTAGCCTGTTTGTTACCTCAGTCAAACTTCTGCACACACTTATATATTTACGTTTGTGGTGACTGAAAAATATCTAAAACTGTTGAATTGCATACAGTTAGGCTATGTGTAGGAAAATAATAATAATAATAATAATAATCATGTTGGCAGTTTTTCTCAGTAGAGTGTGCTAATCTGTTCAACAGAATAATTCAAAAGAATCTGTTCATTCATTCGCAAATCAGATGTCCACTGCCTCCATCTTTCACGGCCTAAACATATGTGCAGGAGATCTTAACCACTGCTGATACTTATGTTGACAACTTTAATGCACTTTCTTGTCTTTTTGAAGACTTTTTAAAGGTAAATAGGCCTAAGTTGTAAAGCTTAATTTGTTGCAATGAGTTAAATTATTTTCTGTTCTTAAAAACCCAGTCATCTTCCTTAATGCAGTTGTTCAGGCCACTGTGTGTGAGTTAAGTTTTAGAATTTGTATTCAACATTTCAGAGTGTACAAGCTTAACATGATTCATAGTTACAGATAATTTCTTAAAATCTAAATGACATAATAATAATAACAATAATAATAATAATTATTATTAATATCATTATTTCATTTAACTCAATGGGAAAAAAATCATTGAGTCTATTACCGCTCTCTAGTGGCATGATGATATAAAAACAGCTGGACTGCGGCATCAGTTTACTACTATGTTTGTTTCTTAAATTATCACCAGAATTATATTTTAATCAGAAATGCACAGTACATGATTAGCTCATCAACATAATAAATAGTCAATTATATCCATAATGCACCAATATCAGGCTGGAAAACGGAATAAAATATGATTTAATTCTTAAATATAATGGGCAATATGATAAACAAAAAGTTTCTTACAAAAGAGAAAATACAAACAAAAAGAATCAGTTAAATCCGATCTAGTGGTGATGGTGGATGAAAGACAACCATACAACAAGTTTACTTAGCATGGAAATAGCTTCCATACAAAGCCACTTTATAATGTATGGACCATTGTGGGCTAATAGGAAGTACTCCCACAGGAGAATGTAGTCTTCTTCAAGTACCCCCCTTGACACATTGTCTGTCTGTCGCTCCAGCAACTTTTCTTTTAAAAGGCTGCAAGGCAATAACAGGCAAAGCTACTTCTGTGTTATCAAAAGGAGGGGGTGAACAAATGCACCTTGAGGTGGCCTCAAATGAACATGGGGAGTCAAAAAGGAAACGAGCAGAGAGTGAGCAAGTTCCCAAACCCATGAGACTCCACCATCTCCAGCTGAGCAGCCCCTATTGTTCAGGGCCTCCTTTTCACCAGCCAAAGGTGAAAAGGTAACTGACAGGGGGCTTTGTGCCTGGTCATGGGGACTCCCACTGCCCAAGAACGCCCAGATTTCCTTGGTCACACATTGTCAATGGGGTCCATGAGGAAATGGGAGAAGTGGGTTTGACGGGGATGCAGGGAAAAGTCTTTTAGAATAAGACACACAACAAATAGTAGGGTGAATCTCATGGGGACTGTCAAGAATGTCTGGGTTGTACAAGAAATGATATATTGCATAGAAAACATTGCATACATTTTGTGTAGTGGCAATTTTTGACAGAACAATTGTACAATATATTGTACTGAATTAAATTAATGCTAATTTTGTAAAAATGCAAAAATAAGACTTGTACCTAAATAATCCTAAATAATCTTCTGCCATTTTTTCTAAGTGTACCTCTTCAAGCAACAGCTGTCTCTATGTTTATTTGATTGTTTTATCGCTCTCATTCAAAGCACCCACAAACAAAAGCTTATATACTTTGTAAAGATAAAAAGGAAGTAGTAGACAAAATGCATACAGATGGTTTAGCTTTGAGCAAAGCTAGTGTGACATGCATTTGTGGGCATAATAATGTTGCTTGACGTTTTCCTTTCTTGGTGTCATTTATTTTTCCTCTTGTTCTGTGAGACAAGTTCTACTGTCACCTCAGGCTTTATCGTGGTTCAAGACAATTTTGTTAGAAGAGACACGGAAATAGCGATAAGTTTAAATTACGTCCTGTCATTTATTATAATGTTTTCTGTGGTATAAAGCAGAAAGTCTCAGATTTCATCACAGCACCCAATTTCATTTATTTACAGATGAGTTTCCAAGCACATTCTTTTTTTTTTCCTTAGGAAATGTAACAAATCTAGTTTATTTTATTATCATGTTTTGGACAGCAATGTTAAACCAATCTCCTCTTCACAGTCATTTAAATATAATTTAACAAACCTTGTTATTTCCACTGGCATGCTCAGAGTTGCTTGAAACAAAACCCAAAACCACAAAGTGTCAGTCTGTGCTCAGAAACACATGTTAGTCACAGTCGGTAACGTCTCCAAAATATTTGACAGATAATCACAGGAATGTTTGAGTTGATGTTGTACATGTACAGTTGGTTATATTTGTTTGTTAGGAAGAGAAACCATATATCCGTTTGCTCGTGTGTTGGAGTGAACCACATGGGTCGAGAGTGGGTGTTAAAGTAAAAGAAAGAAAAAATGTGAAGCATGAGTGCAAGGGTGCACATGCGGACATGGAGCCAAGTAATAATGACCCTTGGTGAGCTCTAGGCATCGGAAGGAAACAAAGAGTGCCCTGTAATTAGGCGTTTTATAATGTGCACCAAATTCTTTGATAATGCAACAAGGGGACAGTAGAGGGGGGCCGATTCGATTCGAACCACAATAGTTGACTCTGGAGCCAGTTAGCCCAATTAAAGCAGGTTATGCACAGTCATTACGCTAGGCCGGACAGATCTCATAGGAAGTTTAGGCCTCGTATAAAGAAAAAAAATCTCTTGGAGCCCGAGGGCGAGCTGCATGGGCTTTGCCTGGCATCGTTTAGCAGTTCTCGCACTTGCCGGGAGGTATGCCAGATTTGAAGTAATGAAATTTTTGCCCTTGATTTGCCTGTGAATAGCATTGGCAACACTTTGGGTATTACGTTGATAGCAGAGTGACAAGTTCCAGAACGCCACTTTTGGAAAGATAATTAGAAAAGACAATGGACTGCAAAACAGGTTTAATAACCTCATCAGCTTTGGCAGAAATGTCTAAAATGAAATCATTTCAGAATTTTACAGCACAGTTTGTAAGGAAAAACTACAATTTATAAAATTATTATTGGAAGTTGTTAATAACACCAAATAATATTTGAGTATGTTTTACAAAAAATACAATCTCAGTTTTTCTACTTCAAAATTTCACGTTTAATTCAACGGGATACTTGCCGTTTCTTTGTAATTGTATAAAAAAATGTTCTACAGGATTTTAAGTCTAGGGTTTGTATATTATTATAAAGTAAGCAACCATCTCAAAACCACCCAAAGCACACAAGAAATCACTTAAGCTACTTTCACACAGAGATTACGGAAAATACACCGGTAATGTGTCCCGGCAATTGATCCCGGTTCGTTAGATTTTGGTTCATTCACACTGCCAGTGATTTCTCAGAATCTGTGCATGCGTTCACACACAACCCATAAGTGGCCGTAATGACACATGACATCAGGATGTGACGTGTAATGTATGAGTCGAAAACGCTAGGCAGCCAAGAAACGGAGAAGGAGAAGAAGCAAAGTGGAAGAGGTTTCATTGCTTTATGTAAACATGGCGACTGATCAGCTACTAGGGACATTTTTGTTTATGTACAATATGCTTAATGCTCAAATTACAACATGTTTTTCATTTTATATTGAAAAATAAAATATTGAAATATACTTTATTGTCCCCAAAGTGGAAATTTGTAGTGGACTCGATAGCCAACATTTCGACAGAACCTGATCCATTAAAAACAGTATACTTGCACAATATACATACAGATACAGAAAGGCATAAACAGCACTACACAGTAATCAACAAGTCTGATTGACACATCATTTTTAAACCTGTTTTGCTTATACTGGGAAATTCTATACCTTCTTCCCGAGGGTAAGAGTTCACAACAGGGATAGAGGAGATGGGCTACTTAGGATCTTTTAATATTATTTGAATTAGGGGTGCACTAATTAAAATCATATTAATGTATCTCTGAGGGAACTGACTGTCTTAAGAAACAGTGTAGATGGCATTTTCCTTTCATTGTGCATTTAGTGTTTATAGTGGGATCAAGGAAATTATGCATCACTGCTGTTCCTTAAGCGCCACCTGCTGACAGAGAGTGAATTTGCACTTTAATTTAGCCCATCTGCTGTTTGGTAAATACTGTATATATGAAACCTAATTTCACAAAGCTAAAGTCAGACCATTCTGTTATTGCCTCAGGTTTTGAAATTATACAGTCTAATTTAGTTCACAATATAGGACATTAAAGCAACTTACCATATTCTTCATGCACTATAGTTTCATTCTTTCTTGTCTTTTGCTTAAGAACCACATACCAACCACCTAGCAATGCAGTGAAACACTCAGAACACATTTGTAACAGCATAGAACATCGTATCAGCCACATAGCAATAAACCCAAAACACTCATAATACTTCAGAACTGTAAATTAACCACTTATCAATGCAGTGAACACTCAGATCACCCTATTAACAGCATGGCAACACTCTAGCAACCACACATCAACATATTAAAACACCCAGAATACTTAAGAACTGTACAGCAACCAACAAGCAATGCAGCGAAGACTCAGAACACCATTACAATCCCATAGCAACACTAAATCACTAAATCATGCAAGAACATAGTAACCACCTAAATGACCCTAGCAACAGCATAGCTCAAAAGATATGATTTTGTGCTCTTTAGATGTGGCTCCTTCAAATGAAGTCTTTAGGACTTTATTATTTATGTCTGTAGTTCAAGGTTATGTACTGAGTTTTATGGGTTTTGAAGCTTAATGTATTCTTAATATATTATGTTCTGGGAAAAGCACAAGATATGCAAGAAAATATAAAATAAAAATACATTTTTCCATGCTTTACATAGCTGAGACACCAAGTGACTCTGATTGTAAAATTAATCAAAACAATGTAGTTCTCTATCACATAAGATTAAATCACCAGCACACTGCAAACAATATTAATACTGTAGAGCATTTGCTTTTAGACATGAAAAGGAAAAAAAGTTGCATAAACAGCATTTTTCTTTAAATCATTTATTTGTTTGTATATAGTTTAGAGCTTCCACTTCTTTCTTTTTGCCTCAATCTTTCAAAACGAGCTCAAATAGAAAATTAACAAATCAAGCCCTTCATTTTCTTTTAAATTCTGTGTCCTTTGAACTCTTTGAAATATCCATTGGATCCTTGGGCAGCTCATGTCGCCTTCAGACCCCCAAACACACTTTTATTTCTCACACACAGCAGTGTTTTAGGTTCAGATGAAAACCATTACACAAATTTTGCGGTTTCTGTTTTTATATCCTCTTCTCCGGCAGTCATCTGGGACAAAGAAATGGATACTTGGCAAGCTCTTCTTCCTCCAGAAAAAGAAATGAATAACAATCCCGTCTCCTCAAATTGTGCTTCCGCAAAGAGAACTTTTCCAGATGGAACTCTTGACATGCAACACACACACACACACAAGGACACATACACATTGAGAGAGAAATAGAAAATCCGTGAACCCATTTGAGGAGGTAAATTAATCTAATGCTTATACAAAACACTACAAATAAATTGCTGGAAATCATGGAGGCTTATACACTAGTTGAACTGTTTCTATCTTACATTTTAATGTGATGCAAAATATTTTATTTAAATTATATGAATAATGGACAGTTTTCTGTCTATATAAATTAACTAGCATAGTGTGGGATAGCAGAGAGAAATGATTCATGGAAACAGTGAAACTGCAAAATAAGAAAAGTGCTTATAAATCATTGCTTGGGCTGGATACAGTCAGTGCAAAATCTATAATGTATAAGTAAACTATAATGGAATTATAATTATTCGTATTAGATAGCCATTGTGAACAATGACAGTGTGTTTCCATTATAGTAAGATATTCTGCAGTATATAGATAGGGTTTTAAAGGTAAAAAAATTTAAGGTAAAAGCATGTTCATTGAAGTGAAGTAGCTTCTACAGTCGCTGATAAATTATTGAGAAAAAAATTCAACCTGGATTAGTCTAATAAGCTCGCCGTAAAAATGTTCATAACAGTGGCCATCAGCTGCAGGCTTCATGTCCCGGGGCATGTAAACACCCCCACCCCCGCCATCCCCACAAACTACGGTCCATTCATTCTATTTAATATTCACTTAATTGACAGAAATAACTAATTTCCTTTTGCACTCAATGTGTTCCTTGCTATAGCCATCATGTCCATCATGTTAATAGGTCCTGATTAAATTGTCCATGCTTCCTAATAGCACAATGATTTCAGAGCACACCCATGACCCCCCTCCAAACCAAATAATTAATCAAGAGTGTTTACTCATTAAATAAACAGACCTAATCTGCATTTAAGTGCCTCATTTTACGGTGTAAACATAGCAGGGTCAAAGAACCGCTGTCTTCTTTCTCGACTATTTTTTTTTTTGCCACGCTATGTTAAAATGCTACATTTCTCATTCAAATTTATTATAAGAAAGAACTGTGTCTGCAGCTCAGTTTCAGTAGTCATGTAGGCATACGTACAAACTCTCCTTGTTTGGCTCCAGACGCAGCTGCTGGTTTACAGCCTCACGTGGACACAGCCAAGCTTTGTTCTGTGGGCTGCAGTGGTTAATCTAGCCCCTGTTTCTTAAACTGAGTAAAAAAAAAAAAAACACACCAACAATCTATCATTCTCGCTAGCAGTTGGATCAAACTGCCAAATCCCAATCCAGGCCATAGGTGATTTGGAACCATCAGAGTTTGAGATTGAGTTCCAGCGTGAGGTCTGGTCTCATTAAGAATCTGCACAGATGGTCGTGGAGAGGGAACATAGCTCCTAATTCAAAAGCAAACAGCAAACAGACCATGCAATTTCAAATGCATTACTAAAATAATTCTCTGATCTAATTGTCTGATCTTGGCAGTTGACAAGAGGCCGTTATTTCAACGTTGCATCTTCAAAATTGCATCTCTTAGAGCAAAAGTAACTCACATTTGCTCTTGCATTATTCATATTTCATGGTCTTCAAAAAGTACACTCCAATCTCATGGAAATCTTATACACTAATTACTTCCCCCACAACGGCAGACTGCATATTGCAACAGCTCTCAAATGTACCCAAAAGACCAGTTTAGGGCTTAAGAATGATAGATCGAGTCTGAATTTTCTGCTTTTATGTGACATAGTTGGTAATGGAAATAATATCTCAGGACTGAGGAAAACGTGACTCAGTCGACTACATAAAGCTGATTGGGTTTCTAAACTCTCAGGCAGAATTTGTCATATATCATGTTGAAATCTTGAGCCCATTGTGGTGATAACTTCTAAGTGTCAAGATGCACAGGGACAAGTGGGAAACATATACAGTACAGACCAAAAGTTTGGAAACATTACTATTTTTAATGTTTTTGAAAGAAGTTTCTTCTGCTCATCAAGCCTGCATTTATTTGATCAAAAATACAGAAAAAAAATAATATTGTGATATATTATTACAATTTAAAATAATTGTTTTTAAATGTATTATACTTTAAATTATCATTTATTTCTGTGATGCAAAGCTGAATTTTTAGGATCATTATCACATGATCCTTTAAAAATCATTCTAATATGATGATTCATTATCAAAGTTGGAAACAGTTCTGCTGCTTAATATTTTTTCAGAACATGTGACACTTTTTTAGGATACTTTGATGAATAAAAGGAAAAAAAAGAAGCTATGTTTTTAAAATATAAATATTTTGTAATAACAATATACACTACTGGTCAGTAATTTGGGATCAGTACTTTTTTTTCTTCTTTTTTAAAATTAAATCAATACTTTTATTCAGCAAGGATGTGTTAAATAGATAAAAAGTGATAGTAAAGAAAATATATTATTAGAATATATATTATTAGAAATCATTTTTTTTATTTTGAATAAATGCAGTTCTTTTCAACCTTTTATTGATCAAATATATTAGACAGCAGAACTGTTTCCAACACTCATAATAAATCAGAATATTAGAATGATTTCTAAATGATCATGTGATAGACTGGATGTTACATGTGACTGAAGGCTGGAGTAATGATGCTGAAAATTCAGCTTTGCATCACAGGAATACATTTTTTTTTTAAAGTATACTCAAATAGAAAACTATTATTTTAAGTTGTAATAATATTTCACAATATTACAGTTTTTTTTCTGTATTTTTGATCAAATAAATGCAGGCTTGATGAGCAGAAGAAACATCTTTCAAAAACATTAAAAATAATAATGTTTCCAAACTTGTGGACTGTACTGTATATATACATTAAGTGTGGAAAATAATACACTGGACAAGTCAAAATATGCATGGTGCATATGGCAATATGAATATGTATCCTGAACTGAACCCTAGTCTTGCTTATAGGCAGACTTTTGACTTGAAGCAAAATAAACTTGTGGAGAAAATTATAATAGTACACCAGTCTCTCAACAAGGAATATGAATTGTAAAGAACTGAATAATTCCACATTTCCATTCCATAAACTATTCTTGAAATATTTTTCAGGAATAAGTATTAAGGGTAAAAATTCTAATTACATTCCCTAAAAAGAATAATTATTTGTGGCTCATCAGATCCATATTCATTCGGGAATCAGATGACATTGGTTGTGCTCTATGCTTTTGATTCACTAACATGAAGTGACTCTATATAGTCATTCTTTGGGAGTCGGAATGTGCTGCATGTTTTGGGTTATGAAGAGTCATTCGGGAATAAGAATTTACTGGTCGTGTTATATGTTTTTCATTCATTTAAAAAAGAAGTGGTTCATAGAGTCATTAATTTTCTGTAATTGGATGGTAACATTTTACACGCTGTAGATTGCAGTTGAAGAAGTAGTGCAAAAAACTTTGTCAGAAACTTTTTTTATATATATTCTGTTCACATTAGCAGAATCGAAGCTAATAGGGAATGTTCTCAGAACTTTTTCTAATGTTCTGGCAAAGCTCTGAACAAACATTCTTAGAGCCGATCCTCCATATATGCAAAGTACACGTTGCGTAGGGCCCCTGAAACACCAGGGGGCCCTTTGCTCTGAAAGATAATTAAATTTTATTTTTATTTTTGATTTTGAACAGCGGTTATGAAAACATGAATGTTCCTTTCCTTAATGCAGTTTGCTGGCACCCTTTCTATACAACATCCAAATCAGTCAAATCATGTAATGTGACTGTCATATACAGTCTCATGTCATTCTTGCTCGATACTAAAAAACGAGTTAAATTCGCACTAAGACAAGGAAGTGACACTGCTTCCCAAGTGTTTTCTGTATGCACAGTTTGAGACGGAGTGAAACACAGACAAATAAAGGCTTCTTTGCGCTTTGCTTTTTTACTAAACACTGTCACATATGTCTTTAGTGAAAATAAACAGTTTAAAAGTAATCGAATGCTAGTCAGTGTCTGTGCATTCTGTGACAGCATTTTACTGTATAAACCTGCTGCTGTCTGTCACCATCTGTTAATCAAACAACAAAAGAAAAACAGAGAATTATTCTTTGCTCTTCATTGAATTTTATATAACTTTGTTATGAATCAATTCAATTTATGTTTATTTTATATGGTGAAGTTTATGCAGGGCTTTACTTTGTTACATTTGATTAAATAAATGTCGGAATAGTAGGCTTTTATAGGGTAAATTGTTTAAGTTTGCTAAGTTGTTTGATAGAGTCCCCAGAAGTCTAGGATTGGCTCTGCCAGAAATATTAATAAACCATTTGTCCACAATGTCATATGTGTGTAAGTTGGTATTGGTGTTTTAAGGGAATCATAGGCGTGGTTTTGGTTTTTATGCTGTACAAACTGTATATTATATCTCTCTACACCAACTCTACACCAAAACCTACCCCTCACAAAAAAAAAAAAAAACCACAGCATTTAGTATTTTTTATTTATTTATTTAATCCTTTTGAATTACAGGGACACAGGAAGTGTCCTCATAAACCACCTTCATCTTGTAATGTCATACCAATGTCATTATACAAAACTGTTTCCTCATAAACCACACACACATATATGATTCTTTATAAATATAAATTTCTTCTTCTTCTTTTTCTTAAAAAATAAAATACAAATTGCTAAACGTTTCAACATGTAACAATCCAAAAATGTCCCATAATGCAATATGATAAAATGAAATGTTCCCTTAATGTTTGCATTTCCATAATAATAATAATATAAAAATAATAATAATAAAATAAAATAATAAAAATAATCATTTACATTTTTAATGTTCAATAAAATGTAGCTTCACTTCACAGACAGCCTTATACTAAAGAAAATACAGTTGTCAAGTTTGACTGGCATTTTAAACCTTCAGTAATCATATTACTCCACTCTTCATGCACCCAGAATTATGTTTCTGATCTTCTGTATGATGGCTCTCATATATAACTGCGAGGCAGTCGTGAACAATGTTATTGACAAATAAGGCTGGATGGAAATGATGTAGTTATGGAACTCAGACCAGAGGCCATGTTTCAGGATCTATTTGGCATTTCAGGCATGGCGGGTTAGACGTGTTAAAGAAAATGCCACTTGATCAGCCTCAACAAGCCTCGGATTCTTGGAGAAAACATGGCCTGTAGGCATGCTCTCATGCTCTGTTTCTGTATAGCAATTTCATTTTGGATTTTTGCCACATGAATAGTGCTATCAATATAATACAAACATAAATCTAACCCTGTGTCAGCTTAACACAGGCCGCTTTGTTTATGTGAGCTGTGGTCTTCACCGTAGGGATGGCTCTTAAATAGAATTATATCCGAAATATAGGTGTGAAAGGCTTTTAGTAGGATACACACTACTCTAATTCCAAATGGCTCTCACCTTCTGGCTATCCTTGTGTCAAAATGGCTTTTCAACATATCTCATGCAAAATGTAAAATGCAAGTGATATAGAGGGCTTGATTCCACACACCTTGTTTATCCCAACCCCTTCAAAGCAGAGATAAAGAAGTTTCAAGAGCAAATGGTGTTACAATTTCTGCTCTGTTTAGCCAGTTAAAGCTGATAGCTTTGCTTGATATTTCTCCCCAAAAGCATGTGACCACTCACACAATGTTAAACAAAGTGCTTTATTTGATCTAAAGCACCATACAAAGCCAATATTGTCATGGACGGTTTCCATTAATGATTAAAAAGGAATACGACTCTTGTTTCAATCAACTGAATGGAGAACAAAAAGAGTTTTGCTATCTTTGATAGCAGCTCATTCCCTCTCAGGTTGCAGATAATTAGATAAATATATAATTAATATATTTTTTTTCTTTTCTTTTTTTATAATGTATTCTAAAATTTTTCAGAAAAAGAAAATACAAAGATAAAACAATCTACAATTAAAAACTTCAAAATCTTCTTCTTTTTTTACGTATTTATTTATGTATTTATTTATTTTTACTTTATATTGCAATTTAGAACTTAATTTAAAGAATCAGTGTCTAAGTTAGACCACAATTTACACTTATTTCTGCCTCAGTTTGATCTAAAATATTGTTTCAATCTCAAAGGCCAGAGCTGTCCGTGTGTCAACATCAGGGGTGTCAAACTCAATTCCTGGAGGGCCGGAGCCCTGCAGAGTTTTGTTCCAACCCTGCTCCAACACACATACCATGTAGTTTTCAAACAATCCTGAAGGATTTAATTAGTTGGATCAGGTGTGTTTAATTGGGGTTGAATCTTAACTCTGCAGGGCTCCAGCCCTCCAGGAATTGAGTTTTACACCCCTGGTCTACATTGACAGGTTTCCTTCTACTTCCACACATTCTAATTCCGCAGCTTTGGATTTGATATAGGTCTTCACTGCCTTCCACTTGTCAGAACTTCTACAACACCCATCACAAGAGAACAGAATTGATTCTGTAAATCCTGTCTAAGTCAAAACATACAGTGAAAATGTATCATAACTTAGAGTGACACATACTAAAGCCTTTGAATGAAATAGCATAAAATCCTGTCCATAGGTGGACAATTATACCAACACTGAATGAAAATAAGCTCTTGATCTTGAAGTAATACATAATCTGCCCTTTAGGATCTTATACAGGACTCTTTGAAGGCTTCCAAGCTTTGAAATGTCACAAAATGCACCACAGCAGAAGTCTATATGACCTTTGTACTGTCTTCTGCAGTCATGTGGCAGCTTTGTGTGAGGAATACATCTTAATGGAAAGTCATTATTTCCTATATAATTCTTGCCCTCCACTTTCCATATCCATTTGAATATAATGACTTTATTTCAGGTTTAAAGACAATTAAAATGTCAGTCTGCTTTTCACAGAAAGCTATCTTATGACTTCAAGTGGACACTTGGAATATATTTTTGGAGTTGTACAGACCACTATGTGTTCTTAATAGTCATTTTGGAGCTCTGCAAGATTTGTTTCTTACTAACATGCAGCTTTGTGGATTACTGTGATGTTTTTATCAGCTGTTTGGACTCTCATTCTGACAACAACCATTCACTGCCGAGGATCCATTGGTGAGCAAGTGATGCAACGCTAAATTTCTACAAAGCTGTTCTGATGAAGAAACAAACTAATTTATATCTTGTATGGCTGGAGGGTGTATAAACCTTCAGCAATATTAAATTTTTGGGTGAACTAGAAAACTTAAACTTAACCAAGAAGATAAGCATGGAAATTACATGACTAATTTTCTCAAACATATACAATAAGTTCTGGGAACATTTCAAATTAGCTACAAAGTACAGGCCTATACAGATCCTAATGGGACACAAAAGTCCTCTTGCAGGTCCTCGTCATTAATTTATACTATTCAATTAAAATCCTTGACTTGACATTAAATAAACATCAAAGACACTGGAGGCTTTTTAATCATTTAGTCACAAATCAGTATTTATTTTAATGCAGATTTCCTTTGTGTTTAGCCAGACAAAGAGAACACATCTTAAGGGTGTGAATAGATATATTGCTCCACTCTACAACAATACGCATTGTTATAAAATGCTAAAATGTTGTGAACTTATTGGTCAGCTGTGCACAAGAATCCTTGCACAGGATTGCAACAATGTTTCTTCATGAGGTTGTTTTAGCTCCTTTGTCATGCCTAGAAATAAGCTAGAAATAATTTTTTTAACAAACTCTGATTCAGAGCTGTGATGACATCTGTCATTGCCATGACAACCATCTGCAGAGGAATGGCCCTGCACTGGTGTTATGAAAACTGTGAAACTAATGATGTGCTAAATTTAGTTGGAGCATGTTGTGTGAAAGGCTCCTATAAACTGTAATTCAGCTGGGAAGGGAAAGGAAACACACCGGGAAGAGTGCAAAGCGCTTGTTAGATCAGCTGTGCCAATTGTTGGCTACTTGCAATATGCCATACATTGTTAAAATGCTGCAGTGTTTTCATTGCAGTGATGTGTGATGGGTGTTGTAAACTCCATATGGCAGGTCACTGCGACAAGTGCTGTTGCTGTTTACCATAAATGGCTATAACGAATTATCTTCAAGGATTAGCTCACTCAAAAAAAAAAGAAAAAAAAGTCCTCTCATATAACAGCATCGTGTGAGGAAGTGAGGAAGTGTCCATAATGTATTTTGTAATGCATTATATATTTTAATAATTAACTTTCTGAAGTTGGTTGTTTGTATGTATTTCAATGCATTACATTTTTCTCATTTTTATACAAGTGGTTACAATTAATAATTAAATATTTAAATGCATTATAATTTGTAAATGCATTAAAAAGCAAAGTGAATGCATTATATGTATTATATATATATATATATATATATATATATATATATATATATATATATATGTATAATTTATATATAATTTATTTCCCATCAAAACAAAACATTAGCTTGTTTGTTTTAGAATAACAAAATAAAGTATTTGTTTTGGGGTGACGTGGCATTCAGAAGAAAACTCTATTCTATTCTATGCACAACCTCCAAAGCACAGAAAAGTTATCACATGTGACCTTTAGTAACCCATGTATTTATATGCACACTTACAGATAACTTGAAAAAAAAGACATCATCTTGTTAAGCCTAAAAACGCCCTTGGTGATCAAAATCAACAGGAAGTCACCCATGTGCATCCACTTCCACATCTCTTCCTCCCCAGAGTTTATAAGCCTGGAGCAAAATTTAATTTCCACCTCATAAGTCTACCATAATGTGATACTGCTTCCACTAAATTACTTGGATAACCTTAATCAACGCAGAGGTTAAAGAACTGAACCGTAGAAATGGTTTCAACTTGGTGTAGTCGGCATGATAATAGCTCTCTCCCCTCAGGCACAAACACAGACACCTCCGTTGCCTTAGCCATCCCTATTTTATTGGGCATCTTCCAGGCCACCCGGGGGAATGTTAAGGGAGGACAGAGGCAGAATGATCCCCTTACCGGATGCCTATCATGGCCCCAGGTTTTTTTTTACCCCCTTCTCCTCCACAATCAGAGTCCTCTCCAGGCCTCAATAGATCTTTGTCAAGGCACCCAATGAGGAGGTATCAGATTTCCCTGGCCTCTTGGCAGCCTCTGCGCTAGTTGGGATACTTGGGCTTTCAATTCTTAGAGACTGCTTTTCAAAAGGCCTTGTTTTTCTTCCTGAAGGATGGAAACAGGGTAAGGATTCAGTGTCTGATGCTTGTTTCAAATCCCCAGTCTTTTTCAGAGGAATTTTATCGAGTCATCATTATTTTCTACTTCCCGAGTGGGCTATGTGGAATTGGTCACAATGCATCAATACTCAAGAGACACAGTGAATAAATTCTCTCATACAAAGAATTCATGTCAAGTTTCAATATACATAGTAACGAACAAACAGTAGGAACTACTTCTGCAGCGTATATGCATATCCTTGAGGAATGTCAACAAGTTTGGAAAGACAATTCTTAAAGAAACAGAGCAAGAACTAGAATCAATAACCAAAATTTCAATTACAGAATCAAAACCTAGCAGCAGAAATACACTACTGTTGCTAGCTGCTGAAAATTCAGCTGTGCATTACAGGAATACATTAGAAATAGAAAACTGTATACTGTATAGAAAACAATACTACTGTTTTTACTGGAGTTTTCAATCAAATAAATACAGTTTTGGTGAGCATAACAGTCTTCTTTTACAAACTTTTACTAAATATTTTACAAATCTTACTTACCCCAAGGTACTGGGCGATAATTTAGTGATTAAAATTGAAGGGACTATTCACCCAAGAATGCAAATTCTGTCAAACTATATAGAATACATTTTGAAGAATGTTGCTGACCAAACATTTGACAGTAGCTAATGACTTCAATAGTATTGTAACGGACGGCTTGACAACGGAGTAGAAGATCCATGTGCAGGCTTTATTCAAGAGCGCAGTCAACACAGACATGGACATACACCAGCAGACAGCAATGTCCAGGACGAGACAAAAGAGTAATCAAAAAATGGGCAATCGCCAGTGTAGGCGAACAGGACAAGGGAACAAAAAACCAGGATAATGCTTAGAATTTTCCCCATACAGCAAAGCAATACTTTGCAATGTGTATGTGAGGGTGTGACTTGAATATTACTCCTAATGGGAAAAAGGTGAGTCTGTAATCAGTTCCTAGGTATGGGAAAATGGGAAATGGAGTCCGGTATAAAAAAGGTAATGTGGTCTTCTGGTGGCAAGCGGGAGGAATGACAGGAACGCAATTCATGAAAAAATTAATAAAATAAAAAAGCCCAATGTAAGTCACTGGCTATTATCAAATGTTTGGTTACACATTTTTCAAAATATCTTATTTTGTGTTCAACAGAAGAAAAAAAACCTGATACAGATTTGGAACAACTTGAGGGTGAGTTAATAATTACATAATTTTATGTGAACTATCCCTTTAGCTTGGCACCCCTGCTCTGCATGAGGCAACTTTGTGTAATTTCCTTCCACATTCACGTCATCACACTGGTAAATCAACTGTAGTTAATTAGAAGCAACTAATAGTAATAATAAACTAGTAGTGGTGCACAACTTACAGTACTTTTAATTATATATTATATGGGTCTTTAATCTAGATTTAAACTGCAAAAGTGTGTCTGCCTCCCGAACAATGTTAGGTAGGTTATTCCAGAGTTTAGGCGCCAAATAGGAAAAGGATCTGCCGCCCGCAGTTGATTTTGATATTCTAGGTATTATCAAATTTCCTGAGTTTTGAGAACGCAGCGGATGTGGAGGATTATAATGTAACAAGAGCTCATTCAAATACTGAGGTACTAAACCATTCAGGGCTTTATAAGTAATATTTAAGTAATATATAAAACCAATATTTTAAAATCTATACAATGTTTGATAGGGAGCCAGTGCAGTGTTGACAGGACCGGGCTAATATGGTCATACTTCCTGAACAATACAAAATACAAATAATTGTTTTTATAGAACATACTTTGTAATTTCTACTGTGTTGCTAGGTGGATTGCCTTGTTATCAACTGAAAAACATCAAAATACTTTGTTGATTATAACCCTTATCTTCAAGTATTACTCCACAAATATTACCCCTACCCCAAAATTAGCAAAACAATAAATAAAATAAAATAAACAGTAGAAATGATTAAATCATGACCCAAATAATTATTTATTTATTTTTTTATTTTTTTACAAAATAATCACTGTAGCCACATTTTACAGAATGACCTCACCAAACATTATGAGGAGTAAGATTTTCTTCTTTTTCAACAAGCATGACACAAATATAGAAATTATGAATTTTTTATATCTATCTCCCATTTTTTTCAGTTTTAGGACTAGCAAACTGGATCAGTCCACTGAAGTTTCAGTTTGCTGAAGTCATTTATGAAGTGTCGGGCAACTTTACTGGAGCACCCCAATTAAAATAGGAAATATGATGTCATAAAGTCATCCTAAATGCATTCTAAATTCATTTGCTCACTGTTTAAAAGACAGTTAATATTCAGTAATATTATCCTTTTTATTGCAACGACACATCAGAGGAGAACAAAAGTTGAACTGAATTGAATTTTACTGTCTCCCCCTGTATTATCCCCTCTCTGGTGTCTGGCAGTGGATCAGTGCAGCACATCTTGAAAGCTGCTGTGCTTCGCTCAGGGAATTCGCTTGGTTCCCCATCATTAACTTTTGCCAGCTCTGGAGAGCACATTCTAAAGGATCTCTCTCTCTCTCTCTCTGCATCTCCACATCCTCTTCTCCTCTCCTCTAGTCCTTCTCATGTCCCTGCTGGACTTGAAGAGCTGTCCATATGCTCCCTCATTCATGACTTGTTTGGTGTGGTCTGCAAGGCTCACAGGAAACTGCTAAATCTAAAGCCAATACTTTATTTCCCGGGAGGCTTTTGCGGACCCTCAGGGCAGAGGCACGCAAAGACTCTTGGGATTTTGAAAACTCTGAAAAAGAGATTTGTCCCTCCCTTCCCTTTGGGGCAGAGGCACACTTGGGACTCCCAGGGATTTGAAAAAAGAGATTTGTCCCATGCTCCCACTAATAACAGTCGCATATGTGCAGGACAAGAGAGATTAACCTCTTAATTTCCACTATGGATTGGAGAAATAATCATAAATGTACTAAGAAAGGAGATTATAGAGTGCAGAATTAGGGTTCTGTACCTAAAAATCTAATTTAAAACCTTTCATGAGGACTAATCGTGGTTAAATGATGGTATATTCTTCTGTAGAAGCCACGAGTTATAACATTTTAATTTGAGTTGAATTGTTTTGAAATACCTATGCAAAAAAATAAAAAAAAATAGTAATAATATATATATATATATATATATATATATATATATATATATATATATATATATATATATATATATATATATATATATTCCATAGTCATGAAAATAAAGAAAACTCTTTGAATGAGAAGGTGTGTCCAAACTTTTGGTCTGTACTGTATATAATTTTATTTGTATTTGTATTTTATTAATAATCTGTGAACATTTTTGTAGACCTCATCACATGGCTCGAAGGGTGCAGCATATCTTGCCTCTATTGTTGTATTTTCCTACTGACACAGGAGGTTGGGTCAGGACATATCAAAGGGTTAACCCCTTTCTATTAAAATCCAATAAATGAATAAAGCTTCAACTGCCAATGGTCCCATTTTGTTCTAACTTCCTACCTAAACCTTTCTTTGATAGCAGAAAGTAATCCCCAAACTCCAGTTCCGGCCAAACGCACACGTTTTTCAGTGTTCCTGTCAATCAGAACAACAACATAAAAGAGATACAAGCACATTTCACCCCATGATACACCCAGTAGTGGCAGTCCTGGCAAGGTTAAGGATTGCATGTATCCTGTGGTATCAAGCCCCTGTCAAGTACACAAAGAGCGAGTGTCTGCATTCTTGCTCTCCAAGTATAGCACGAGTGCCAAAACAGACAAGAGAGGGTGGAGGAGGGGACGGCCGCTGAGAGACAAGACAAAAATGCAAATCCAGACAGAGATGATTGGTAACTTCCTCTTTGAGTCTGGCAGCTGCATTGAGGACTGCTGTGCGGAGGGTGGCGAGTTCCAGCCAAGGTACTTTAATGACTATTCAAGACAAAAGTGTTTTCTCCATTCAGCTACTCATGTATTATTAACAGTGCAGGGATGCTTTGTTTGTGTTTTAGGAATATATATATATATTAATTAATAAACAAGTAATAAAATTAAATACAAACACTGGATGAAATAAAACTAATATTTTCTTCATTTTCTATTTCTTAATATTATTAAAAAAGAAAGAAGAAAAATTACAATAACATTTTCTAAGTTATAAGTTTCTAAGTTTATAATAATATAAATAAAAAAATGTATTTATGTTGGTAATTAAGTTTGAAATCATTTTTATGCCTTATATATATATTTAATATATATATATATATATATATATATATATATATATATATATATATATATATATATATATATATATATATATTTAACCTGTTGATTTGTTATTATTAAATCAATGCATTATTAATTGTTTAGTAATGAATATTTATTATTTAAAATTAACAACACCAACACTTCTCTGTTGATGTTATTCTGTTGATGTTATTAGACTGATATACTAACTACTGATAGATTTCTAGACAGCTGTGTTATCGTCCCACCCTGAACTGTTTGGTAATAAAAAGAATAGATTTGCGTCCATTCATTACTTCTGACGTTTAATATGTTCTTGTGATTGTACAGGAATTTTGCCTATTAAATGCAACATAACCTTGTGATATGTCGCAACTTGCCCCTCTTCACCTGGCTTTTTATGGCCTGTTCAAGTGCTGAAAGAAACCCATTCAAGAACTTAAACCAACATGATCTCCTGTCCAACGTCCTCCCACAAACTTATTTCTGCTCGCTTGTGTAGATTATTAAAAAGAAAAGCCTGCTCTCCAGTTTGCACATCCGAATGGATACTAGTTGGCTAATTTTGCACATAGCCAAAATAATTATCAAACAGCATGTGCAGCAATTTGAGGCAGGACCTTTCCCAGGCCCCTAGCATGGTTCCCCTCTCTTCGTTCTGCCAGCTTTAGGTCCATAGCCCTGCAAGGCCTCAAACAACAGCTGCAGACCACTGCAAACATCCGGTGTGGAAGGAGGAGACAGCTAGTATAAAGGAGCGATTGATAGAAAAAAGGGTCTTGGTGGAATGCTCAGGAATGCCTGTCGGGTTTACAACTTAATTTAACTCTAGAGGCCTGGGCTTCATTCTTCTGGTGGCTACACTTATTGAGGAATGGATACCAAAAAAAAAAAAAAACAACAAAAAAGAAAGATTCAAATGCAAACCGTTATTGCCCAGCAACCAAGAAAAGGACACAGAACATTTGCATGCCGAGGGTTTGGTCTCGCCTTGATTAGTCTTTCATCTTTTTTTTTTTGCTCACTCTTATTTATAGTTTTAGTTCATCTTTGGGGGTTGCAATTTTTATTTAAGTTCTCATGTTTATCATATTTGCATTTGTGTGTTCTGAGCTATACATCTTTTATTCTTCGGCTTCTGAGAGAAATATCCTAGAAAATTAAAGCTGCCAAATTTAGAGCTGATCGAGAGCTTCCTGAAATGTCCTCTTTAAAGGCTTGAGGTTGTTTCTATACTCTTTTATTCACTGAATGCCTTTGCTCATGTTCAGTCAAGTCACAGATGCTAACTAGACGCCTCTTGTTTTGTTTATTTTTATAATTCCACTGCATAAATGTTAGTCCAATGCCATAATCTGTCATACAGTGAGAATGGAAAAGTGTACACAATTTTATTTCTAAATTCTATTCCTTTTTAAAATAAAAGTCCAGGCAAAATGTAGAACTTGCTGAACATTTATCTTCATTCTACCCAAGAGGAACAGATTTGGGGGAAATTTAGCATTACATTACTTGCTCATCAAGAGATCCTCAGTGAATGGGTGCCATCAAAATGAAAGTCCAAACAGCTGATAAAAGCATCACAATAATCCACAAGTAATCCACACAACTCCAGTCCATCAATTAATGTTTATTTAATAGGCAGTTTTCCAACACTGCTTACACAAGTTTCTCATTTAATAACATAATGTTCCTCAAGATGTGCTCAGAGTGCATGTCAAGCAGTAAGGACAACTTCACAATATATATATTTTTTAATAAACTCTTTGTTGAATAAATATTGGCACACTATATAAATATGTCTATTGAGGGCAATGTTCTCTGCCCCTCTTCAACAGCCTTGGTTCCAGAAGTATTTTTCAAGTAAAAAATTTTCACCTTAAATAAATCCGCAATAAAGAACCTTGAACTAAACCCACCAGCTCGGAGGTAAAATAATATATATATAATATATATATATAGTACACACCAAAAGTTTGGACACACCTTCTCATTCAAAGAGTTTTCTTTATTTTCATGACTATGAAAATTGTAGATTCACACTGAAGGCATCAAAACTATGAATTAACAACATGTGGAATTATATATGGAATTATATACATAGAAAAGTGTGAAACAACTGAAAATATGTCATATTCTAGGTTCTTCAAAGTAGCCACCTTTTGCTTCGATTACTGCTTTGCACACTCTTGGCATTCTCTTGATGAGCTTCAAGAGGTAGTCACCTGAAATGGTCTTCCAACAGTCTTGAAGGAGTTCCCCGAGAGATGCTTAGCACTTGTTGGCCCTTTTGGCTTCGGTCTGCGTTCCAGCTCACCCCTAAACCATCTCGATTGGTTTCAGGTCCGGTGACTGTGGAGGCCAGGTCATCTGGCGCAGCACCCCATCACTCTCCTTCTTGGTCAAATAGCCCTTGATGCCTTCATTGTGACTCTACAATTTTCATAGTCATGAAAATAAAGAAAACTCTTTGAATGGGAAGGTGTGTCCAAACTTTTGGTCTGTACTGTGTATGTATATATGTATGTATGTATGTATGTATGTATATATATATATATATATATATATATGCAAATTAGGTAAAATATAAATAAATACAATTTCACAGATCTCAGAAAGTCTTCTATATATAACTAGACAAAGTTTGGGGAAATGTGACTGTAACAATCAACTCAGATTTAAAATGTGCATGCATCTTTTCATTGCATGTTTTTGAAAAGCAGCAGTGAGGCCTGTCAAAATATGAAACATGCTTGGCCAGTCATGTTTGATTTGACCACCAGTGTGGGCTCTTTTATGCATTCATTCAAAAGTTGTCCTTGCAAATCCATTGGGGGGTGGGGGGAAGAGGAAGGAAGGAAGACTTCCTCCCTGTGGAGTGGATATTAACTCTGGCAGCTGGTGGGGAAAAGGAATTCTGCTGGAATGCTGCAAAGACACTGTTACACAAGCATTGCTGCTACATTCATTTGGCTCACCACTGTTTCATTGCTTTCTTCTGCACATCTAGTGGGAGATGGAGGAATATAGTGCGCTCTTGACATGGAAAAGAGAGTTTACCTGCAATAGAAGGCACGTCCTGATATTGCTGAGGTACATGTGTTCCTAGGTCAACATATTCAACCCATTCTCACTCCAAAGGCGTCAAAAACCGAAGCATGGTCAAGCGCCCCTAGCGTCAATTTTATGACGCCAAATGTAACTCTCGGCGTCGAAATATCGACGCCCTATGACCTTCATTGCTTTCAGTGGGAAACTTTTGGCGTCAGAACTTCGACGCGAGGACATGAGATGTTTATCGCTATGAAATCACGTTCAAGAAGTCTCATTCAGCACACATCGCGATACTTGCTGTCAGTTCCACTGTTTTGGTGAGTAGTCGTAAATACGCTCTTTTAATGCCTTTTATAAAATGTATTCTGTCTTCTTTATTACTCAGATTAGCGCCATATGTTTAATCGATGTATTATATCGGTCATCCGCGGCTGTCTTTGAGTTTCATTGCGTTTAACTAAATGAACACAGCTGCTAATTAGTGTGATTAAACTCTATCGGTCACGTGACGTGCCATAGACCTTCTTAATTTCAGGTTCAATTATGTTGTATTTGTAGTAAAATCGTGTTTATCACGACACTTACAAAAGTAATAAATGAAATGTGAAGTTAAAACACAGTAAACGGGACATTTACCATGTTTTTACCACAGTAACTGTAGTTTTACTATGGTATATTAGTAATCAATACAACAATACAATAATCACCAAACCAGCTATGTTCTGTAATGTTAGTGTTTTTATGTGCTTTTATATGACAGATATCACAGTTATCATATGTTCTGTACCATGCTTTTAATACCTTTTAATGTAAAGCCAAAAAAAAAATCAAATAAAACAAATTAAAACTAAATAATACAAAAAATGTATTTTTCCATCTTGCAGTTCATTCATATCAGTTTATATCTAAATATTTTGCTCACAGATCATTATTAACAATCTGTATATAATTCAATTTTATTTTCTCTCCCCTTTTTTATTATTTTTATTTTTAGCTGAAAAGACGTAAAGGAAGCAGTCAGCCCAGTGGTGTTTCTGGAGAAGTATTCCTTCAGAAATTGAGACGACAGAAAGCTGCGGAGGCAGACATTTGCAGCAGTAAGTCTGTGATAGTTTTACCCTTTTATCAAACATTCCTACTGTTATAATTTGTACAGCATGTGTTGTTTCTTAAACTGTTGCACTGTCTAAATACCCACACTTGCCATCTTTGCACTTGACCACTTGATTAATTATTTGACGTCTTTCCTGTATTTGGCCTAGGTTTTCATGACCTGATGACTGTGGTTCCCAATCCTGGTCCTGGAGAACCCCAGCACTGCACGGTTTTGGTGTCTCTTATCTGACAAACACATTTTGAGGTCTTGGAGACTTCACTGATGAGCTGATGAGCTGAATCAGGTGTGTTTGATCAGGGAGACGTCTTAAATGTGCAGTGTTGGGGTTCTCCAGGACCAGGATTGTGAGCCACTGCCTTATGGGACACACTTATGTGTTTACAGAGATTTTTAATATCTAATTATCAATATTTCACATACTGTACATTGAACAGCTTTCCGTGACCTCTTGTGAGATCTCGGCAAAAAGTCTGACGATTTATTCCAAAACATGATGTATGATGGGATACACTAAGCGTTGTATAGTGCTCCGGAGCAATATTGGAGAAGTTTAGTGTGTGTTAAGGACGCTGCGCTTTGGCATTATTAAGACCGGGGACAGTCTTGTGCACACACTGTCACGTACACACACTCTCAAGTGGCCAAGACTGCAAGTGTGGGTATCTGGACAGGGTCAAAGTCTTAAAAAAGAACCCTAAACACAGTTGCACATCACTTGTATGATATTGTACAAGCCCCAGGACTGTCTCATCTGACACTATTAAAATAATTCATATGACTATAGCTTGCTATTTATTACTTGCTTTTAATAATGCATGCATTTAACATTTAATTATACAGCATCTTTACAGAGGCTGCTTTTGTGTTCTAAACAAAACCCAGTGTAATGTATAAGTTGAATGTAATTTAATATTTCCTTCCTTTCTGTCTTACAGGGTTGTTTGCAGATAACACTGTAGTTCTCCATCATGCACAAGGACTCACCTCGTTAACTCTTTATCCCCCACACACACAAAAAATGGTCCCTGGATCAGTGATTAGACTTTACAGTGGTTTGATTTTTGCAGAAGATGTAACTTTGTTTTAATTATAAGCTCATAATGAATACATTACAGAACCAGTGATGAAAAGAATAGTTAAAAATAGTGTTTTTCGTATTGATAAAGCATTGTGTTCTCTTTTTCAAGCTTCATACAGTAAACTTTACTTGGTGTCTTCCTAATGCTTTTATCATTAAAAAAAAGCATCAGTTCTCATCAGGAATTTTAGTAAAGGAGATATTCATACACAGCCATCCCCTAGTTCCAGTCATGAAGTGAATGCATGATGTTATTGTCAAAGGTAGCAGGTGTTTGTTTTCCTGAACACTTTCTCTGTCTTCGATTGTTCAGACAATCAATTGTTCTTCAATTGTTCAAAACAATCAGTGTTTATTTGATGCTGTGCTGATAGAGTTTTATAGATGATATTGCACACTTGACATGCATGTCTTCATGGTGTTATTTTGTGAGTTTTAAACATTTACATTGTGTTGTATAACATTTTGGTCAGCTTTTTCCAGTGTTCTTCTATAAGACATACTGTATTTCCTGTTTTGTTTTTTAATAAAAGCATTTTCATTTGCATACTGAAAATAGTTAACGTTTACAACATAACTGCCTTTTTATTCTTAATTTGGGTACGTCTTTAAATGAGTTTGACATATCAATAAATAATGGAAGATCTTTACAAAAAATGCATGTTCATTATGCTTTATGTATTTATTTGTTCATTCATTCATTCATTTATTCTTTCTGTTTGTATTCCTTCAAATGGTAGAGAAATGGTAAATCACAGAAACACAAATGTGAACAATTATAACTTTAAAACACAATGTAATATACAATGTAAATTTTAGAAGCACATCATTTGATTAGTAAATATATTTTTCTTTGGTCAAAAAAAAAAATTAAAATCTTAAAAATCTGTTTTATATTTAATGAGAGGAATCTATCTGTTGGGTGCTAACTGCGAGTGCTGGGCATGTGCACATCAATATTGCCCAATTTTTGTAAAGCTGAACAACGGAGGAAGGTGTAGACGTTAATAAAACAGAATCTAATAAGTAGCAAATATTATCTATTGTTAACCGAATCTATCCCTTCAGCCGAAAAACGAAAGACATCTGTCATAAATGGATAAGGTAGTGTGACGCTGCTGCTCAGCTTTGATGTCATTGGCTGTGAATTTTCAGGACAGTCTGTGGTTGGACTATCTTTTAACCCATTTTAAACAGCGCATCATGTTAAAAAGTATGTTTTGCTGCTAGCATCACATTAGTAATATATTAAGTCAACAATGAAGTGTCGCTATCTTGAGAAAAATTACATCTTTAGCGAGATCCTATCCCTAACCCTGTGCATAACTTCAATGAACTACAAAAAACAGCCCCCTAGTGTTGCCTTTCCATAGATAGAACGATGGAGGGTTGTGGGTAATGTAGTTTAAAACTTTTTATTAACGAAACAAAATAAATTATTTATTTTAAGGAAAACTGGATCTCTAAATATGTTCATTGTGCAAACATCTATGATATATTTGAGAGGCAGGCTGAAATGTGGTATTTTACAGTGAGCAATATTTAAAATGCCTTTATGCCAGCTTTCCATTTATTTCTGAAAACTGAGTTCAACATTAGTTTATCAGCATAGCATAAGTAATAATCCTGCCCATTTTCTCTTTGATATGTTTATTGGACTCTGATTTACAGCCATTTGAAATGTACAGTTTTGGGCTCTTCCGGGGGGTGCTACTGGGCCCCTGGGTGTAGAAGGGCAGTAAAACCTACATATATGTATTATCCTCATCATGGACAACAAACTGAGCTGAGTCACATTTATATCTGGCAGTTTTCACAGTCCTCTGTTTTCTATTCTTACATCATGACTAGGACAGCTTTTGACAGGACATTGTGAGGCCATCTGATGAAACATGGAAAAATTATAAAGAAATTATTTAATAATGAAAATAATAGATTATTTCTTTGAGTTTTGAAGTAAATGGCAATAAATATAATGGATGAACCTGCAACAACATGCCATTATCTATTCCCCACTGTAAAGCAGTAATCAAGGACAATGTATACACATTGTGATACTTCACTATTACACAAGGACAAATTCATGCAGTGCTAAGAATATATATATATAAACTAATTAGCAAAATCAGTGTAAAAATGTCCTCCTCACCCCCTTATCTTGCTCCTCAGATGTTGAACATCAGTAATGTGCCTGCTCTTGGTTTGAATACAGTACAAGATCCACGTTGATCATTCCTGCTACATTCTCAGTTATCCCTCAAGTGTTTGTAACAATAAAGCCCATGGCACCATCTTGTAATGCAAAATAATTTATCTCGTAACTCCCTTTATTTCACAAAAAATTTGCATATTTGTTACTAAAATATAAAAAATAACTTTCTGGTGCACTGATGTCCCAGATGTTATTAATCTGATCAAAAATGTTTATGACTGAAGTAAAAAATAATCCTAATAATTAATATGTAGTTTTTTCAAGTCTAAAATAAACACATATGAGCCTACCTAGTAAAATGATGTGTTTACCAAGAATCTTCAGAACACAGTATTCACCATTTTCATTTTATTGAAGCATACACTATAAAGTTGATAAAGTAGCATCAAGACAAATAAGATTCAAGGAAAATAATTATCAACAAAAATACATTAACCTCATATATTAATCAGTTCACACAGATGAGTGATGAAATGTCATTAAAAGTCACACAGTCCCATCCAGTCAACTGTGATACAGATCATGTGATACATATAAGAAATGTGATACTGTTCCAGAAAATAATGATTCCTTATCATCACATCTAAACTGGTTTCATCTCCCCATCGTGATCTTCTTCTCTTGTGTCTGGAAACAGTTTGTGGTTGATATCCAGCATTGATGTGGTGTAGCTTGTTCTCAGCCAGAGGATCTCTCAGTCCTAACATCCCAGACCTGGTCAAAGTGAAACCAACAATCCAGATAAAGTTGTTTAATGGACAGAGAGCTCAGCTTATGTTCTGTGTGATTTTAGCAGTGTGAGCAACTATGACCCTTGTAGTACTATACACTTACCATTCTTCAAGCTGCTTTAAGACCTTTTGAGAAGCTTTTTCTTTGAAGACAATTTACCACATCCTCTTCTTTCAGTCCTTTCAAGAGCATCATTTGGTCAAAACCCCTCCTTTGGCTGATGAGATCATCTGTACAAATTAAAATACTGCAATAAATATTTCATTCAGCAAGAATTAAGAAAATGTTACAGAGGCAAAGGTCTTGCTCATGAGACTCCATTGGCATGTGTAGTTCTCATAGCCTCTAGATATGATCTACTGTTGCAGTAAATGTGTCTTTTTCCTCTAGAATCTTTCTCCAAAGTTCCTGACTTCTCTCACAAATGTGTTTTAGTCTGTGCAGTGTAAGGCCTGGCTTCAAACCAATCAACTATCAATTCACAACTTATAACACAACATTTACAAAACAATGAAATAATGTCGATTGGTGTTTATATCAACTAAACCAATTTCATGACACTTGTCTGCTTTTAAACAGGTGGTGTGTTTTTAAAAACATAAGATTAAAAATGTCCAGTCACACTTTGCTAACATGCTGTAATTGTAATAGTATAAAAAAAAATTAAGGCTGACATGAACAGTCCTGTGAGAGATCATCATAAAGTGCTGTAACAAATAACACAACATTGCTTCAACACACACATACCAGAGGACTTCTGTCTTTGTTTGAGCTCAAGATGGCCGTCTTCATTCCTCATCCTGAGCAAATCATTTCCTTGGTCTTCCTTCTCTTCTGTGAAACAAGATAATCTCTACTTACTCTGTGTGCAATTAATATTGCTCATTAAACATATAATTAAGTTAATTTAAAGTAAGATTCAAACCAGAGCATTTGATGAATAAATGTTGATTCAAACATATTTTAACCAAATGTACCTGGGAAGAGCTGATCATGGCAAGATTTGCTGAGAGTCAGTTATAGCTCTTTTAGTTTTTCGGAAGGTTTGTGAGGGTTGGCTCCCCAAAAACTTCTGAAAAAGAAGAACAGCATCTGCAAACAATCCTGTAAGACAGAAAGGAAGTAAATATTAATTATGTGCAACTTGTACATTACACTGGGTTTTGTTTAGACCATAAAAGCAGCCTCTGTAAAGATGCTGTATAATTAAATGTTAAATGCATCCATTATTAAAAGCAAGTAATTAATAGCAAGCTATAGTCATATGAATTATTTTGATAGTGTCAGATGAGACAATATCATACAAGTGTTAAACTGAATTATTAAGACTGATGTGCGACTGTGTTTAGGGTTCATTTTTAAGACTTTGACCCTGTCCAGATACCCACACTTGCAGTCTTGGCCACTTGAGAGTGTGTGTACGTGACAGTGTGTGCACAAGACTGTCCCTGGTCTTAATAATGCCAAAGCGCAGCGTCCTTAACACACACTAAACCTCTCCAATATTGCTCCGGAGCACTATACAACGCTTAGTGTATCCCATCATACATCATGTTTTGGAATAAATCGTCAGACTTTTCGCCGAGATCTCACAAGAGGTCACGGAAAGCGGTTCAATGTACAGTATGTGAAATATTGATAATTAGATATTAAAAATCTCTGTAAACACATAAGTGTGTCCCATAAGGCAGTGGCTCCCAATCCTGGTCCTGGAGAACCCCAACACTGCACATTTAAGACGTCTCCCTGATCAAACACACCTGATTCAACTCATCAGCTCATCAGTGAAGTCTCCAACACCTCAAAAGTGTGTTTTGTGTGTTCTGACTGCTTCCTTTACGTCTTTTCAGCTAAAAATAAAAATAATAAAAAAGGGGAGAGAAAATAAAATTGAATTATATACAGATTGTTAATAATGATCTGTGAGCAAAATATTTAGATATAAACTGATATGAATAAAACTGCAAGATGGAAAAATACATTTTTTGTATTATTTAGTTTTAATTTGTTTTATTTGATTTTTTTGGGATTTACATTAAAAGGTATTAAAAGCATGGTACAGAACATATGATAACTGTGATATCTGTCATATAAAAGCACATAAAAACACTAACATTACAGAACATAGCTGGTTTGGTGATTATTGTATTGTTGTATTGATTACTAATATACCATAGTAAAACTACAGTTACTGTGGTAAAAACATGGTAAATGTCCCGTTTATTGTGTTTTAACTTCACATTTCATTTATTACTTTTGTAAGTGTTGTGATAAACACGATTTTACTACAAATACAACATAATTGAACCTGAAATTAAGAAGGTCTATGGCACGTCACGTGACCGATAGAGTTTAATCACACTAATTAGCAGCTGTGTTCATTTAGTTAAACGCAATGAAACTCAAAGACAGCCACGGATGACAGATATAATACAGCGATTAAACATATGGCGCTAATCTGAGTAATAAAGAAGACAGAATACATTTTATAAAAGGCATTAAAAGAGCGTATTTACAACAGTGGAACTGACAGCAAGTATCGCGATGTGTGCTGAATGAGACTTCTTGAACGTGATTTCATAGCGATAAACATCTCATGTCCTCGCGTCGAAATTCTGACGCCAAAAGTTTCCCACTGAAAGCAATGAAGGTCGTAGGGCGTCGATATTTCGACGCCGAGAGGCACATTTGGCGTCATAAAAGTGACGCTAGGGGCGCTTGACCATGCTTCGGTTTTTGACGCCTTTGGAGTGAGAATGGCCCAGCAAACATGCCCGCACGGGCCCACTGCGGGTTTTCTGTGGGACAGTGTGGGCAGAGCAAACCCACACTAAACCCACGTGGGCCCCATGTGGGTTAGCCCATGCGGGGCCCACAGCAGTTTTGCCCACAGGGGGCCCCAAGCGGGTTTTGTGTGGGCAAGCCCACTGTGGGCTTGCCCACACAAAACCCGCTTGGGGCCCCTTGTGGGTTAGCCCATGCGGGCCCACAGTGGGTTTGCCCGTTTGGGCCCCCATGATGGTTTTCTGTGGGCAAGCCCACAGTGGGTTTGCCCACACGAAACCCACTTGGGGCCCCCTGTGGGTTAGCCCATGCGGGACCACAGCGGGTTTGCCCGTTTGGGCCCCCATGATGGTTTTCTGTGGGCAAGCCCACTGTGGGCTTGCCCACACGAAACCCGCTTGGGGCCCCTTGTGGGTTAGCCCATGCGGGGCCCATAGCAGTTTGGTCATTTGGGGCCCTATGGGGATTTTCTGTGGGCACCCAGGGTTTTTTATTTTTTTTTAAATATATATGTGTGTTAAGTATATATTTATTATGTATATATAAATATACACACATGCATGTATTTAAGAAAAAAATTAATGTTTTTATATTAAATATATTGTTTTATAAATAAATGTTTGTATTTATATACATAATAAATGTAAACAAATTTATGTAAACAAAAACATTTAGTTTGGATGCGATTAATAGCGATTAATTGTTTTACAGCACTAATAGCCATTAATTGTATATATATTGTATATATATTTTTAATTTTATACATTTTTGTTTACATAATATATGTATGTGTAGTGTGTATTTTAAATATGTATATATAAATGCACACACATACAGTATATATTTATATATTTTTTACTGTAGGCCTATATATTTACATGTGTATATACGTTTTTATATTTGCATTCTTATATTTTATATATAAATATATTTAGTATATAAACATAACATATTTTTTCTTAAATATATGCATGCATGTGTTTGTATTTATATCCATTTACATTTAGTTGTTTAGCAGACGCTTTTATCCTAAAGCGACTCACAAATGAGGACAATGGAAGCAAGCAAAAACAACAAAAAAGCAATGATACATAAGTGCTATAACAAGTCTCAGTTAGCTTAAACACAGTACATGTAGCAAGTTTAAAAAAAAAAGTATTATACAATAAAAAGAAAACAAGCAAGCTAGTGTTAAAGGCCTTTTTGCTTTTGTTAATTGTATAATAAATAAAAAGAAAATAGATAGAATGCAAAAAGAATAGAACAGTGTTATTTATTTATTTTGAGAAAACAAGTAAGTAAATTAATAGAATTTAAGTCTAAATGGGGAACTTTTTTAAGAATAGAATTAGAATAGTGAGTGCTAAAGTTAGAGGGTCAAATAAAGATGGAAGAGATGTGTTTTAAGCCGATTCTTGAAGATGGCTAAGGACTGAGCTGCTCGGATTGAGATGGGGAGGTCATTCAACCAGGAGGGAACATTTAATTTAAAAGTCTGTAAAAGTGACACGCAAGCTTCTAGAAGCACATAAGTCTGAAGTAATGCATTTAAGGTAAAGGGGTGCAGAGCCAGTGTTGGTTTATGCAAACATCAATACCTTGAATTTTATGTGAGCAGCAATTTGTAGCCAGTGCAAATTGATAAACATATACAAATAATAAATATACACAGCACACACATATATTATGTAAAAAAAGAAAAAAAAGGAAAAAAAATGTATTTATTTATTTTGGATACGATTCATGATCGATCGTTTAATTATTAAATATTTCTGAAAGGAAAAAAAGGAAAAAGTAATATTTAATAATATAATACATTACATTTGCGTCAGCTGTT
This sequence comes from Carassius carassius, assembly GCF_963082965.1. Taxonomy (NCBI): domain Eukaryota; kingdom Metazoa; phylum Chordata; class Actinopteri; order Cypriniformes; family Cyprinidae; genus Carassius; species Carassius carassius. The sequence continues at coordinate 11,104,155 of NC_081760.1, forward strand.
CAGCACGTGATTAATTCTAGCCAATGAGAGCAGGAACTGCCGGAACTCTGCATAGTTAATGAGCTGTCATTCCGACTTCAACTGATACTGCCCAGCTCCGCTCAACCAGGTAAGCTTTTTAAATTTCTCAGTTAATTTCTTAATTTTTCATAACAATTTGTAAAATTAGTCAAAATATTTGTGAATTAATTATTTAATAGGAATTAATTTACACATTAAAATTTTTAAAGCGCTCATTTTTCCAAAACTGAAAGATCTGTCATTTACTTATACCTGTATTACTTACTGTATTACAATAATAAGTTATTTTTATCTGTGACTCAGACATCCTCTTGGGATAAAGTCTCAAACCCAGCGAACACTGTTGTCTCATTTAGTCATTCACACTCTGTCACTCTCTGTGTATCTCTGCTATCAGTAAAGCATACATTTATTTATTATTAAAATTAAAAAATGTTCCACAAATAAAAACTATAAGTGCCCTGGGAGACTTCCCGAGGAGGAAATTTTGACTTTGTTTAGGTATATATATATATATATATATATATATATACACACACACACACATATTTACATTTTAATTGTTGTTTTCTTTTTCAGGTAGATGCTGAAATAAAAAGCAGCCAGGCTACAGCATCTAAAATGGAGACTTCTATTAAAGTGGCTCTGTAACATAAGAGACTTGGGACGGTGGAAGGAGCAGAAGATCAGAGATCAGGCAGAGCTCTACTGGTGCCCCTTAGGGGATTGATTTATCTATAATTATATATAATATCTACTTAATGTTCTAATGAAGTTATAATTGGTCATTATTCTGTTTTATAAATCTATTCAATATATTCTAGTGTTCAAAAGTTTTTTTTTCTTTAAGATATTACTTTTATTAAGCATGGGTGTATTAAACTGATAAAAAGCAACAGTAAAAACTTTTACATTGTTGGACAAAAATCCTATATATATATATAAAAAAAATGCTGCTCTTTTAAAACCTCTAAAGTAACCTGAAAAAAATATATTACTGTTTCCAAAAATGAAGCAGCACAACTGTTTTTGAGATGCTAAAAAAAAAAGTTTATTGAGCCCCAAAAGAGAATATTTTAATAATTTATTTTGGATTGCATGAAACAGCAGACGAGTAATGGCGGGTGAAAATTAAACATCATAGTAAAACAGAACTTGTTTCTCTAAAAAAGTTTTTTTTTACGGTTATTAAAAATTGTAATATTTCATAATGTTACTGCTTTAACTGTATTTATTATCAAATAAATGTTTGGTGAGCATAAGACACTTGTTTCAAAAACATTTACAAATCTTACCTATCCAAAACTTTGAACAGTGTTTTTCTTCATTTATTACATGGCCGTGAATAAATCAAAGTGCTTAAAATGTATGACTCTTTAATTTATTGCTTCTACTTCTACTAATAATTATTCTGCATGTGATTTAATAGTAATATTGCAGCATTCTGCAGGTACAAAGTTTTATTTGTTAAGGTCACAAAGGCCCTACACAGGTTTATGTCCACATTTCCCTCCAAAGTGTGGGCATACTGTGAGGACTGCTGGGGCCCTAGGTCCACATTTTCAGCTGGGACGCTACTTTGGATGAATAGAGGGCACACTTTTGGCCCACAGTATTCCCACACTCTCCCCACTGTGCCCACACCCAGCCCACACTCTCCCCACTGTGCCCACACCCAGCCCACACTGTCCCCACACTCTCCCCACTGTGCCCACACCCAGCCCACACTGTCCCCACACTCTCCCCACTGTGCCCACACCCAGCCCAGACTGTCCCCACGCTTTCCCCACTGTGCCCACACCCAGCCCACACTGTCCCCGCGCTCTCCCCACTGTGCCCACACCCAGCCCACACTGTCCCCACGCTCTCTCCACTGTGCCCACACCCAGCCCACACTGTCACCGCGCTCTCCCCACTTTGCCCACAGCCAGCCCACACTGTACCCACACTCTCCCCACTGTGCCCACACTGTGCCCACACTCTCCCCACTGTGCCCACACCCAGCCCACACTGTCACCGCGCTCTCCCCACTGTGCCCACAGCCAGCCCACACTGTACCCACACTCTCCCCACTGTGCCCACACTGTGCCCACACTCTCCCCACTGTGCCCACACCCAGCCCACACTGTCCCCGCGCTCTCCCCACTGTGCCCACACCCAGCCCACACTGTCACCGCGCTCTCCCCACTGTGCCCACAGCCAGCCCAAACTGTACCCACACTCTCCCCACTGTGCCCACACTGTGCCCACACTCTCCCCACTGTGCCCACACCCAGCCCACACTGTGTATATACCTGTGGTCATGTTATGGCCACACAATTGGTCCTATTGGGGGCCCACTCAGATTTGTGTGGGCCAGCCCACACTCAACCCACACTTTTGGGCTGTCCCACTCGGGCCCCACACGGGCCCCGCAGTGTGGGGCCCACACGTGCCCCGCATTTCACGCCGGTATTGGGGCCCACAGTGGGCTGCCCACACGGGCAAGATTTTTTGCCCGCAGTGGGCCCACGTGGGGGGGTTGACATATTTTGTTGACCCTGGAACAACATTTTATTTAAAAAATGTAGCCTTGACCATATCCCTACACCTAAACCTAACCTTAACCATGAGTGATCCTTAAAATCAGAGGAAATGATGAATAACACTGATGTACAAGCACCTAACAGTGATTGTAAGCGTAAACTTCACAAAATCTATAAACTTGTTATTCAAATCTGATTGGTTAATCACGATGTTGTTCCAGGGTCAACAAAGATGTTGTCCCAGGAACATGTCTCACTTGGTAAAATCAATAGCAGAGCTTAATATTGATTGAGCCCATAGTTTAAATGACTCAAAGCAGACATGAATCTTTCAATTTCTTGATGGGATTCCAATTATTGACCTATTTAGTCATGGTTATCCTAAACAAATAAATGCATAAAATAATACATGCTGTAACTGTAATTGTGCTACATTTGTATTTTTTTTCCCCTCTGTATGGTAAATCTGACCAGGTTTCTGCAGTCACTATATACTTGAATTAATATTTTATTTTATTTGATAAAGACACAGCACATTAATAAAGGGAAAGAAAAATGTGGGGTATTTTGTAGGAAATGGAATGTAAACATGCTAACAGATATAGTTATATTATTAATATAACACACATACTTTTACTTAGCAAGGATGCAGTAAATTAATAAAAAGGAACATTGCATGCATTTATAATGTTACAAAATATTTTTATTTCAAATAAAAGCTATTATACTGTTATTTTGAACTTTATAATCATCAATGAATCAGGAAAAAAAGTATCATGGTTTCAACAAAATATGAAGCAGCACAGCTGTTTTTTTTAACATAACAACAATAATAATAATAATAATAATAATAATAAATATAATAATACAAAAAAATGTTTATCAGGATATTAAAAAGATTTCTAAAGAATCATGTGACACTCAAAACTGGAGTAATGGGGGCTGAAAATTCACAGGAATAAATTACTATTTTAAAAGTATTAAAATAGGTATTAAATTAAGTATTAAATTAAGTATTAATATATGTTTAATTGTTATATCATAATATTACTGTTTTTACTGTATTTTAGATCAAATAAACGGATGAGCATAGGAGACATTTTTTTTTTCCAAAAACATAAAAAAACTTACTGACCCCCAACTTCTGAATGGAAGTGTATAATTATATAACCTCACCAGCTGTTTACATGTTCCCAACAAATGGCCCATGTCCTCTCTGAACTTTATCTCATAGTAAATCCCTCCTTCTGTGTAGACGACATCAGCCTCCTTAAGCAAGCAGGGACTAACATTGTGAAAGCCATTCTGTCAGATGGGAGCCAACTGTGACCATTTCTCCAGCAGATTTGTGATGTGCAAATGAACCAGTGGTGAAGTTTGTTGAGGCAGATGCTGCCAAAGAGAGAAACAAACAAATTGTCTCATATCCTCCAGATTAAGGAGTACAAAACTCACTTTCCAAGTGAATGGAGTGGTGTTTGAAATAGGATTTACATAGATGTGGAGGTCAACTGAAAATAACTAATTTTGATGGTGTTTTAGCTGAAAAAAAGGCATCTTAAATTGCAATCAAGGCACTAAATATGCTTAATTTAAATGGGGGGGGGGGCATTAAAACGCATGCAAGTAAAAGTCGCTGACAGCGGGTACAATTGATTCTTAGTGAATTTCCCCCTAGTGTCTTAGATTGCACTTTCATTTACCAGAAGATCTGAGCATGTGACAAATAAAAAATGAGTTCTGATGCTGGAGGGGAAAAACCCCATCTGTCTCAATAAGTCCTGTTTTATTGCTGAGACAGCCTGAGTTAATCCTTGATCAATATAAATAGGAACCTTAGAAGCAAAGGCAGGTCTGACAGAAGATTCCCTCCGAACATGACAGGCCAGACAGCTTATCTGTTTCAAAGAACCGATAACTTATAGCTGTCTCAGATCAGAGTCTTACGAGTTTCTCAAGACATATCTTCTCAACAGACGCTGTCTGGAATATCAATTCTATCTGTCATGAAGCAATATAATAATACTAATAAAAAATGAGCATTAATATTTATAGATTAAGAGTTGTGGTGAAAAATAACCAAAAGCATGAAAGTTTAAGTAGAAAAAAAAAGTTAAATAGTATTTTATTTTTAAATATCATACAATATCTGTTTTATTTATCTCTGAACAATCATATTTACAGTGTATGTAATTCCATAATTACTCCTTTATTTATTTATAAAGTACTTCTTTGAAGCACAATAAAAAATATCAAAACAAAATTGTTTAAAATGTGTACCTACAACTTTTAAGCTGATGTAATTACAAAGTGCACCTACTTAAGTGTTAAGAAACAGTCATGAAGGTTTACAATTAAAGTTTTTAATTAATATCATATTATCTGCAAGTGTAGGTTTTAAAAAAATATACTTCATCTTATCATCTAGGTCATGTAGAATTAATTTAAATTAATCAAGAATGTATTTGTTGTAGAATGGTTTGTATATTCCTGAATAAATGATGCAGTTTTATGCAGCTTCATTTCAAACTGTCTTAAAGTTGGATTTTAAACTATTAATATACACTGGCTAAATTGCTTTCTTCATCTTAAGACTGAAATAATTTCATAGGCTAATTTGATATAAGATTTCAACAATCCAATTAATAAAGAGGCAAAACAGCCGAAATGCACATGGTACTTTGCTGCACATGATAAACATTCCAATTACACTCAGTAGTTGATTCACACATTCAGTTACTTTGCTGGTCTCCACATGTATAGTGACAGAGTTTGAATAAACAGTAAAAGAGATCTATTTGCCATCAAGCGGCCCATCATGAGAACATTAACAACTAGCGATATCATTAGCGCCCCAGTAAGAACATCACATGATTCTGAAGTAACAATCTAGGTAATTTCCTCTCACAGCAGATTGCAATTAAAAACGATTGTAATTATGATTATTATAATTTTTCAGTAATATTGCTGGAATAGGCAGCTACTATGTCTTGTCAGCAGAAGTTTCTCAAGATTTCACTGATATGGCTTAAATTTTGGTCTGTATATCATCTGAATTTGGAAGACTTGCATAAATCTTAATGCCTTTTTTTAATGATAGTTTTACAATGATTGTTTAGGTAAATTGTGAAGGTTGCTAGTGTAAATCACATTCCACATTCAATGCATGGAAAAGAGCAGCTTGCAGAACATCTTGTTATTCAGTTTCACTGAAGAAGGATAGTTTTGGAATCACATAAGGGTCTGAAAATAAAAGCAAAATCTTTATTTTTGAGTGAACTATTCCTTTGAATTTCCCATATGTCCTAAATTAAGCAATTCTAAAAGAACAAGGAGGGTCTTCAGCATGGTTCCCTGTTAATAGCCATTTATGTTGGTTTCCAGGCGGACAAAATCAATTCATTTTTGAAGCACAAGAGTCCCTGAGAAAATAAAGCTCTTTCCTGTTGAACACATCTTTCAATAGGGAGTATAGCAGGGTTTCCCAATCAGCCTCACAGGTGCAAGAGCCTAGTGGGGTCAGTGGTCATGGGATAGCCGTCTCATTTGACACACAAGGAGTCGGCAGCCATTATAAAACTATTGACCCTGTGGTGTTCCTACTAATAATGTGCTGTATTAAAGTGGAGGCATCCTGCAGTGGCTTCCTGGCCCTTACTGGCTGGAAAAAAACATTGTGGAATAAGAGGACAGGGAGCTGGCAATGAAGTCTTTTACTCTTAAGACAGAATAGTGCACATTAATACTTATATTCTACTAAGCTGTTGACAAGAGAGTCCTTCTGCTGTTCTCGAGGGTGTAAACCTGTTTCACATTATCTAGCTGCTTATAGACATGCTTTTGGGTGTTTCTTTAACTGTGGTCACTTTCTGTCTTGTTGACATTTTAAAAATAAACTCTCTTAAACATTTTTTAACAAAACGTTTATTTAACAAAAATTGTCATTACATATTGTGTTTGATAATATTATGCGGTGGGAATGACATTCATGGCTAGAATTTAATCCTGAATACATACAATTAATAATTTTATTTCACATTTTTGCACAAGTTTGATAAAAAAAAAATATTGATGACACACAATAAAGGCTAATATTACACTAATAAAAACTAATAACATTAAAAATGTAATATTACTCAAGTGGTTGAAATGATGTACAAATAATGTATGAATGTCACATATATATATATATATATATATATATATATATATATATATATATATATATATATAATTTATTATTATTTTTTTTTTCAGATTACAATAATTTTCTAAATAAGAATAACTGTATATTTTAAGACTGGAAACTGAGTTTGGAATAGAGGTATATATATATATATATATATATATATATATATATATATATATTACATTGATAAATATTAGATAACATTTATTTCTTTCATAACAACTCTGTCATAACAACTCAACATTGCTGCTGTGGCAGAGCTAAGATTTGCTACTGTGCATATGTAAATACTGCTGCTGCACATATAATATATATAAAATAACCCCCATGTATAACATACATTAAATTACACCATAGAAGATCTATACAGGCGGAGCTGGGGAAGGTGAAGGGTTTCTGCAGCACACCGCTGCAACTACTACATTAAGCACTAGCCAAGTATTTGAATACTGAGCATAACTTTGATTATTTACAAGAATACTTTATTTAGCAAGAGCATTACATAGATAAAAAATGACAGTAAAACATTTATTTAATATTACAAAAGATTTCCATAAAAATCAAGGTTTTAATTTATTTTTTTTCTTATCAGAATAACAAGTTTAAGATCTGGGTCATAAAATGTCTAGTAGTTGAAGAAACACCATTTTACCAACTCATATTTTATCTGGTCCTTCAGAATGCAATCTGTAGAATTATGTACCTGAAATAGACAAAATGTGTGCGTTTTTAGGCAGACATCAGCCCTTCACTTCCATTTGGACACTTTCCAGTCAGGCTAAGGCCTTGAATGGTTGTTTTCCTGAGCAATCAGAGAATGGCAGGAAACATTTTGTTAAAAGCACCGACTCATGCTCAGAGATACTCTTGGTGACTGTACCTCAAATATACCTCTCATGTTCATTAAACAGTTAAAAAAGCTCTTGCCATATAATTGTCCATAAGAAATCATTGACTATGTGGACATTTATAGTTTTTGGGGCAAAGATTGTAACAAACTGACCCAGGTTTGTTTTCTTGACAGCTTCCAGAGTTATTTAAAAATCCCAAATTACATTAAATCCTTTCCACTGTTTGATAAAACGTAGGTCATAACTGTTGCACAGTTGGAGTTATCTCTATACAATATCTTCACTTATCCCCTACTTACGCTTTGGAATGAATGACAGGTTAAAACCTCTTATCTGTCAATGGTTTATCTGTTTTACATCCCTCAGAGCACATGTGTGGGATGCCAGCAAGTCAGCACATTGATTTTATCTCGGCCTAAGTCCCGTGACAGAATCAAAAGCTTAGTCTAAAAAACCAGCTCACATGACCTCGCCTCTCCATGAAAGACCACCAGGACTTTAGGAGGAGACCCTTAGCTTTGAAGAAACCCTAGGTCGCCCCCAACTTCCTTCCTGAAAGTCCTTGGCCTTTGTCCTTTCTTATTAAGCGACTACAAAAGTGGCTCTGACCAATGAAGCACCCCACAGTGTGTTCATAATCCACAGCTGAAATAAAGGCCTGTGAAAAATGATAAGTGAAGGACTGAAGGTCTACATGAAGAGGAGATCTTTTGAAGACCTTGAATTTCAAACTGTAAGGTGTAAAAACTCACAGTAAAACAGGATCAGTTAACGGTGAAGTCTACAAAATCTTTTCTAATGATTTATTAACGAATCTACTCAGTATTAGAATATATTTTACAAATCAAATCATAAAAAAAATAAAATAAATAATAATAATAATAATAATAATAATGCTAAAAATTCAGCTTTGCCATTAGTGTAATACATTACATTTTAAAATATATTAGCATTTTGAGTTGTAATAATATTTCACAATATTAAAATTTTTACACAGTTGAGACTTCTTTTCATGTCAAATGTTCATGTCTAACATAATTATTTAAACATAAAAATATCAGTGCTGATCAAAACAAAAGAATTTGTTTGTACGCTAGCGGCAATGTAGCTCTAGCTGGTCCCTGAGCACGTGAACTAGCACTAACCCCATGTTTCATTCATCCGCAGTGTTCCCTACAGAGATAGGGAGTGAATGAGACAGGGTTAGACCCAATCCTTTCCCGTAATGGCCACCATATGGCTAATAAAGGAGAATTCTCTGTAGTGTGTTATCCTGTGGTTAAAGCAAAGCTCAGGCTTAGTTCTGACCCTGATTTTGTGCAAACAAATGGTTAACAAACCCTAACAAGAGAACAACGCTTCACAAATGGACATCTCAACACAAAGATAGGGCACAGAGCCCTGCGGTTCACATGCAAATGACCAAAAGTCTCCGCTGCAAGCGTACTAGCACAATGCTGTGATTATGAGGGGAAGATAAAAAAGCACAGACTTAGCCTCAAGCTCACAAAGAGCCAGTGAACTTAATCGACACCATCCAGCTCTATCATTTCCCTGGCGAAACTTCTTTCTTTATATTTTTGTCTTCATTTTTACATAACCCTAGGAACACATTGTAAAATATAATACTGTAGCATTGTGTTTTTATTATTTTTGCCCTTTCATTTTGCCGCTAGAATGCATCCCTGAACCATACAATTAGAATAAGAGTCGAAGTTGCTGCAGAATGATGAATTATGTACCTTGCACATAGACAAGAGAAAGCTAGTATGTGATAATAAAGGCATTATCAAAGGAGTTCCTCCTAACTAAAAAGCTATTGTGATAACAGAGGAGCTGTCACACAGTAGGCTGAAAACAAATTGAAAATCCATAGCCTACAAAATGATCAGGTCTTACATCTTTTTTTATTTATTGATATTCCCTTATGGTGAGTACACACTCAAAGAATTAATTAGGCCTACATTTAAAAAAAAAAAGTACATGAATTGCATAAAAAAATTCCATCCATTTGAATTACAGTTTTAACATAAACTAACACACTTAAAAATATGAGTCCTCTATCCATAATATTGCTTTCTCCAATGAAAAAGTCATCTTGTCTGAATCAGGAGAGAAATATGCACAGATCAAGCACCATTTACAAGCGAAAACAGTTCTAAACAAATATGTTGGTGGATTTTTGATGTTAGAAATGGGATGGACTTTGTCACTGGAGAAAGTGTTATTATGGATTGTGCACTCATATTTTGGCCAGATTCAAGTTCAAGTTCACGTCTGCTTTATTATCAATTTCCACATGTACAGTACATACATACAGAGAATCAAAATTGCGTTACTCTCAGACCCCCGGTGCATACAGATAACATTAACATTAAAGCCTAAAAGATCTAGATCAAATATAAAATGTAGATACAACTATACAATAAGGGAATGTAAAAAAAGGCATATAATAAAATTAAAAATAAAGTTAAATAGAGCAGCGCAAGGCAAATTACATAGTGATGCAAATGATAAAGTGCAAATCAATGAAGTGAACAACAGTGCAGATAAAAGATTTTTAGTGCAAAAAAAAATTCCTTATTAAAATATCTTATTAAGTCTGATTAAAGTGACAAGTGACAAAGGGCTCAAGAGCAGTTATTTTATTTAACTGACAGATGAGGTAGTGGAATGATGTCAGTTCCATGCTGAATGAGGTAGTGAGCAGACCAATGATGCACAAATTGACTAGTGCATGCCATCATATAATTAGTTTGTGTGTGTGGGAGGTGGATGGGGAGGGGGGGGGGGGGGGGTTCATAGTTCAGTGGTGCCTGGGGCAGAAGAGGGGAGGTGGGGCAAGTTCGGGAGGGAGTTCAGCTTCCTGACAGCCTGGTGGATGAAACTGTCCTTCAGTCTGCTGGTCCTGGCCTGGAGACTCCACAGTCTCCTCCCTAATGGTACCAGGCTGAAGAAGCTGTGTGATGGGTGAGTGGGGTCACCTGTGATGCAGAGGGCTTTGCGGGTGAGACGTGTTCCATAAATGTCCTGGGGGGAGGGGAGAGAGACACCAATGATCTTCTCAGCTGCTCTCACTAAGCGTTGCAGAGTCTTTCGGCAGGACGCGTTGCAGGCGCCATACCACACAGTGATGCAGCTCGTCAGGTTGCTCTCGGTGGTGCCTCTGTAGAAGGTGTACATGATGGGGGCTGGGGCTCTGGCTCTCCTCAGTTTGCGGAGGAAGTAGAGACGCTGTTGTGATTTCTTTGCCAGTGCTGCAGTGTTTTCATTCCAGGAGAGGTCCTCTGTGATGTGCACACCCAGGAACTTGGTGCTGCTCACTCTCTCCACAGTCGCACCGTTGATGGTCAGAGGAACGTGCTGAGTGTGTGCTCTCCTGAAGTCTATAACTATTTCCTTTGTCTTCTCCACGTTCAGAGGGAGATTGTTGTCACTGCACCACTTGGCCAGGTGGCTCACCTCACTCCTGTAGTTTGTCTCATCTTTGTTGCTAATGAGACCCACCACAGTCATGTCATCTGCAAACTTAATAAAGAGGTTGAAGTTGTGTGATGGTGTGCAGTCATGGGTCAGCAGAGTGAAGAGGAGGGGGCTCAGCACACATCCTTGGGGGGCCCCAGTGTTCAGTGTGATGGTGCTGGATGTGTTGCTGCCGACCTGTACTGCCTGAGGTCTTCCAGTCAGAAAGTCCAACAGCCAGTTGCACAGCGAAGTGTTGAGCCCCAGCTGAATCAGTTTGTAAATGAGCTGTTGAGGGATGATTGTGTTGAATGCTGAACTGAAGTCTATGAACAGCATTCTGACATATGAGTCCTTTTTGTCCAGATGTGTGAGTGCTGAGTGGAGGGTAGTGGCGATGGCATCATCGGTCGACTGGTTGGACCTATATGCAAACTGGAAGGGGTCCAGGGACAAAGGCAGACTTGATGTGGTGCATGACTAGCCGTTCAAAGCACTTCATGAGGATGGGGTAAGTGCAACAGGACGGTAGTCATTGAAGCAGGATGGAGATGGCTTCAGGATGGAGATGGCTTCTTCGGAATTGGAATGATGGTGGTAGTTTTGAAACATGTGGGAACAACAGCCTGACTCAGTGAGATGATGAAAATGTATATGAAGACATCAGTGGGTTCTGCTGCACAGTCTTTCAGTACACGCCCAGGGATGTTGTCAGGACCCGGAGCTTTGCGTGCATTGATCCTGCTGAAGGATCTCCTCACGCTGTCTGAGGTCAGCGTCATCACCTGGTCGCCGGGAGGAGGTGGAGTCTTCTGTGCAGTGGTGCTGTTTTTTTGCTCAAAGCGAGCGAAGAAGGTGTTCAGCTCGTTCAGAAGAGAGATGTTGTTGTCACAGGTCCGTGGTGGGGGCTTGTAGTCCGTAATGGTCTGTATCCCCTGCCACAGGTTCCTAGTGTCTCTGCTGTCGCTGAATTGATGAGCTATCCTCCTGGAGTGCTGTCTCTTAGCCTCTCTGATGCCACGGGACAGGTTTGCCCTAGCTGTTCTCAGGCCCACCTCATCTCCAGCTCTGAAGGCAGCGTTCCGTGTCTTCAGGAGTCTGTAGACCTCCCCTGTCATCCGTGGCTTCTGGTTGGCCCAGACAGTGATGGTTTTTGTGACCGTTACATGATCAATACACTTGTTGATGTAGGCAGTGACAGTCTCTGAGTACTCCTGGAGGTCAGTGGTGTTATTGCATGTGGCAGCCTGCTTAAACATGTCCCAGTCAGTTGTGTTGAAGCAGTCTTGAAGAACCTCTGATGATCCTTCTGGCCACTCTTTAATCTGTTTGTAAACTGGTTTGGCGGCTTTAATGAGTGGTCTGTATGCAGGCATTAGCGTGACAGTGATGTGGTCTGAGGCTCCGATGTGGGGGAGGGGGAGGGCTTTGTAAGCTCCTCTCTGTGTGGTGTAAACAAAGTCCAAAATGTTATTACCTCGTGTTGGAAAGTTAATGTGTTGGTGTATTTTTGGAAACACACTCTTTAGGTCAGCATGGTTGAAATCCCCAGCTATGATGAGAAAAGCATCGGGGTGTGCTGTCTGCTGCTCACTGATGTGCTGGTACAGTTCATTTAGTGCGTCGTTCCTGTTGCTGATGATGTTGAACGGGGGAATGTACACCGAAATGAGCAGTATAGCAGTATATTCCCTCGGCAGATAGAACGGCCGGCACTTAATAATCATAAACTCCACCAGGGGTGAGCAGTGTTTGCAGATCACAACAGTATCGCGGCACCACGCGTCATTGATGTAAACACAAAGCCCGCTCTGTCCGCTCGATAGCATGTCAGCTGGTCGAGCTGAATAGCGCAGTCTGGAACGCTGTTGCTAAGCCATGTTTCCGTGAACACAAAAACACAACAGTCTCTTACAGTTGAGCGTAGTAATCGAATGTAGTCCAGTTTATTGTCCAACGAGCGTACGTTAGCCAGTACGATGGTGGGGTTAGATGGCTTGTGTGGGTTAGCCGTTAGCCTAGCCCGGATACCTCCGCGCTTACCCCTCTTCTGCTTCCTCTCACACCACTTGTGGCGCCTCCGCTGTGGGTGGGATGCAGTAGTGGGTGATGGTGAAGGCCTCCGTAGCAGACCGAGATCCCGCAGCTGTTCCGCGTGCGCGGAGTTTAACTGTAAAAATGCGGTTTTGCTGACATCTAGCAGAAACTTGCGACTGTATTTGCGCTTACAGACAGGTAGACGCGACGACGACATACAAAAAAACTGCGACTCACAAGACAAAAAACACGGAAACACCGTTCTGTCGGGACAGAGAGAAGCCGCAGTTTAAAGTTAAAATGCCTAAATTATGGATTTATTTCTTACAAACATGCAGCTTTTTGCTTCACAAGACAAATATTGATGGACTGGAGTCATGTGAATTACTTGTGGATCATTATGATGTTTTTATTTTCTTAATATTGCTTTTTCACAGCTATCCATATTTTAGCCATGTTCATAGTTCAACTGATTGACTTTAACTGTTTTCACAGTTAACAGATTTATGCTGATTGTAAGCAATTCGAATAAATGCATTTAGAAAATAGTATTATTTAAATAAAATCAAGTAAATGCAAATAGTAAATAATAACATATGCATTTTTTTAGTGCAGAATCCAAACAGCTGATAAAAACATCACAATATTAAACAAGTGATGTTCACAAATGTTAAAAAATATTCACTTGTCCCCAGAGTGAAACAGTCCTTACATGATTCAGCACAAGCTAAGGGCCTTTTCGAATCAGCACCTCCACTCAGTGACCATAAGGGGGCACCATCACGCTCTCGCTCATGGAGTCTCTCTGGTCTTGAGAAACGTGTTTTGCTTGTAAATGTGCATGTGTGTTTTCAAGGGGAGAGAGAAAATGACTGTGAAAATTACCATGTTGTTTATTATTAAGGAAAGAATTCTTACAGTGCCTGGAAAAGACTGAATGGTCCCAGACAAGGGGAAAGACTGGTCGATATCCAATCAGAGGGCGGAGGAAGAGGTGTTTGTGTGCTGCAGACAAACACATAAAACTCTGCTACCCATCCACAGATTACAAAGTGAGATGGAGTGAGTGTGAGAACAACAGAACAACCCAATCTTTATTTCTAAAAACACTCAGTGTTCATAAGTGAGAAATCAGAACACAATGTAACGTGGAGATACATTTTATATTATTGACTGTGAACTTACTTTAAAGTCAGCATCAAGTCAAAAATGACCCTGTTTACTTTCTTAACACATGTTCCTGGTTTTTCAACCTTAAAAAACGACTTACTGTTTTTGACTGATGTCACGAAGCCCTCTTATTTTTAAGAACATAATACTATAGTACTTTCATATACACTAACATTCATTAGTTTGGGTTCAGTAATATATGTAGTTTTGAAAGTAATACATTTTTTCAGCAAGGGTGCATTAACAGTGACAGTGGTGACTTTTACGTTACATGACTTTTAATGTTACAAAATATTTATATTTCAAATTAAATGCTGTTCTTTCGGACTTGAAAAAAAAAAAAAAATCATGGTTTCCACATAAACCATGTACTGTTTTCTACATCGATATAAATAATATGTTTTCTTCAGCATCAAATCATCATATTAGAATGATTTCTGAATGATTTCAATTTTACTTGAATAGTATGGATTTTTCTTTTCCATAGTACTTCAACACTGTAAAAAATAATAAAAGCTCTCAATAAAACAAAAAACAAAGTTTATTTATTTATTTATTTATTTATTTTTTATTATTGACTGATCACATCTAAATTTTTCTATTGGCCTAACTGTGTTTGTGTGAATTAGTGATCACATCTAAATGTTTCACTTAGCCAATTTGAATTAGTGTGAAGTGTGAATTTTATTTGATAAATTTAATTAGGCCAATTAAAAAAAAAAAAACATGTAACCAGCCACCAGATAAGTTAGATTCTGAGAGTTTTTTTATAGTGAAGGTACTTTCAAGAATACCATGGTACAATCACTGTATATATCCAAAAGAAGAAAAATATCTGAATAATTATACTGCCAAATGAGTTTTGGAGGAAGAAAATGATCAATATTAGAATATTTGGGAGTTGTGAGTAAGCAGAATGTGCCACCAAAGTGCCAGGGATATTCTATGTAGTTGGTTTATGGTGTTCTGGGTGGTTATTAGGCAATTTCTTTCTGGTTTTGCTTTCAGCTGTGGCCCAGGTCCATTCATAAAATGAAAAAGTGTAAATTGTTTTTGCCCAGTGTATCAAAATTGAGCTAGTTTGGAAAATTAAATAAGAGCAAACGTCATCCTAATATTTGCCACTAATAACCTGTCTGTATGTAACCTCAATCTTCTGAATGCATCAGCACTTAATCTTGTGATGTACATTAGTAAAGTTCAACATAAGCATTGAGATTATAGATGGCCATAAGTGGACCACTTCTCCATCTGCTATCACAGAACACTGACCTAGCTCCCATTCAAAAGCAGTGTGTGAAGTTGAGCTTGATTTCCATGTCAAATAGAAGATAATGTGGAAACTGCGCTTTGAATCTGTCTCCAGTGAGTATAAGACATCAAAAGGTACCCAAGCGAATGTTTCACAGCCCTCTGATTCTATCACCCGACATAATGTGTTAAAGAAGTATCTCTCTGTCTGTCTGGGGACTGCATTTCCTCAGCCTCACTAGGCTGCCTTTTTATATCCAGTGCAATGTCAAGACACTTTGATTCAAATTCAGCTTCAAATTCTAATCTAATCTAATTTAAATCTAATCTCTTCTAATAATATCCTCTTTATAATATGTGATTCAAGATATATATTCTATGCAATATTTGACCGTTTTCCCTGGCAGTCAACATCCTACATAACTGTACACATTATATGCATATATATATATATATATATATATATATATATATATATATATGCTCCTTAAAATAATTGATTCTGACTGGTCAAGATATATAATATAATATAATATAATATAATATAATATAATATAATATAATATAATATAATATAATATAATATACATTATATCGTTCAGCTTGGAATTTAGCAGTTTTCCTTTTGCACCATTTCCATTCTTTGAGTTAATTGAGTTATTCCGCTCAGGTGTGTCACGTACAGTGTTACAGAAAACACAGGAGAGGGAACCAATTGCAGGTAAGTCCTTTATTTAAGGGGTAATCCAAAGGGGTAAACAGTCCAGGCAGGGTCAAAACCAGAATATCCAAACAGAACATAAACAAGACACGAAGACAAGACAAGGCAAGGCAAGGCAAGGCAAGGCAAGGCGTGACGGATGTGAATAACTATAAACATTAAACAAGGACTCCGTAACACAGACTCAGACAGACCGGGTATAAATACACAGAAGGATAATGAGGGAACAGGAGACAGGTGGGGAACAATCAATTACTAAACAGGAGGAAGGTGACCAAATAAGGGAACAGGAAGTGATAAGGAGACAGACACCGTGAGAAAGGAGGACACCTAGTGGAAACCCAGGGAACACAACCCAGACACTGTGACAGGACCCCCCCTCTACGGAGCGGCTCCCAGATGCTCCACGACAAGACACGACACAGACCAGGAGGGAGGCGGACAGGTGGAGGCTCAGGGGGAGGGACGGAGGGCCAGACTCACCGAGGGGAACAGTCAGAAACATAACAGAAACCAAGAACACAAAACAGAAATCCATGAAGGACATCATGTGGCGCCCCCCAGGGCGGAGCAGAAGACCACCACAGCCGTGTGGTCAGGGCGGAAGCCCCCCAGGGCGGAGCAGAAGACCACCACAACCATGTGGTCAGGACGGAAGCCCCCCAGGGCGGAGCAGAAGACCACCACAACCGTGTGGTCAGGACGGAAGCCCCCCAGGGCGGAGCCGAAGACCACCACGTCCTTGTGGACAAAGCCAGAGTCCTCCAGGGCGGAGCGGAAGACCCCCACAGCCGTGTGGTCAGGGCAGAAGGCCCCCAGGGCGGAGCAGAAGACCACCACAGCCATGTGGTCAGGACCAGAGCCCCCCAAGGCGGAGCAGACCTCCGTGCGGCTGGACCAACAGGACGACGAAACTCTGGTAATTCCCTGGTGTCCTTACTGGACTCCAGAAGATTGGTGTTGGCCTGACACTGCTCATGAAGATCATTGATGACTTGCATTTGCTCATGAAGATCAATGGTGACTTGCCTTTGTTCATGAAGATCCTTGAAGATCAGAGGTGACTTGACTCAGTCCTTGAAGATCAGAGGTGACTTGACTCAGTCCTTGAAGATCAGAGGTGACTTGACTCAGTCCTTGAAGATCAGAGGTGACTTGACTCAGTCCTTGAAGATCACCGGTGACTTGACTCAGTCCTTGAAGATCACCGGGGACTTGACTCAGTCCTTGAAGATCACCGGGGACTTGACTCAGTCCTTGAAGATCACCGGGGACTTGACTGGACTCTGAAAGGTCAACGGTGACTAGCCCTGACTCTGGAGGATCAGCGGTGACTAGCCCTGACTCTGGAGCATCCGCGGTGACTAGCCCTGACTCTGGAGGATCCGCGGTGACTAGCCCTGACTCTGGAGGATCCGCGGTGACTAGCCCTGACTCTGGAGGATCCGCGGTGACTAGCCCTGACTCTGGAGGATCCGCGGTGACTAGCCCTGACTCTGGAGGATCCGCGGTGACTAGCCCTGACTCTGGAGGATCCGCGGTGACTAGCCCTGACTCTGGAGGATCCGCGGTGACTAGTCCTGACTCTGGAGGATCCGCGGTGACTAGCCCTGACTCTGGAGGATCAGCGGTGACTAGCCCTGACTCTGGAGGATCAGCGGTGACTAGCCCTGACTCTGGAGAGTTCACTGGCACCTGACTCGACTCTGGAGAGTTCACTGGCACCTGACTCGACTCTGGAGAGTTCACTGGCACCTGACTCGACTCTGGAGAGTTCACTGGCACCTGACTCGACTCTGGAGAGTTCACAGGCACCTGACTCGACTCTGGAGAGTTCACAGGCACCTGACTCGACTCTGGAGAATTCACAGGCACCTGACTCGACTCTGGAGAGTTCACAGGCACCTGACTCGACTCTGGAGAGTTCACAGGCACCTGACTCGACTCTGGAGAGTTCACAGGCACCTGACTCGACTCTGGAGAGTTCACAGGCACCTGACTCGACTCCGGAGGGTCAACTGGCACCTGAATCGACTCCGGAGGGTCTGCTGAGACTCTCATCCTGTGCAGCGGCGCTGGGCAAGCAGCCATCTTGGGCCATGACTCTGGACAGGCGGCCATCTTGTACTGTAGTGCTGGGCTGGCAGCCATCTGGGGTTGTGGCGCTGGACTGGCGGCCATCTTGTACTGTGGCGCTGGACCGGTGGCCAATTTGGGCATTGGCGCTGGGTTAGCGGCCATCTTGTGCAGTGGCGCTGGACTGACGGCCATCTTGTGCTGTGGCGCTGGACTGATGGCCATCTGGTGCTGTGGCGCTAGGCTGACGGCCATCTTGGGTTGTGGAGCTGAACCGGTGGCCAATTTGGGCATTGGCGCTGGGCTGGCGGCGATCTTGGGCTGTGGCGCTGGAACGGTGGCCAATTTAGGCATTGGCGCTGGGTTAGCGGCCATTTTGTGCTGTGGCACTTGGCTGGTAGCCATCCTGGGCAGTGGTGCTGGACTGGCGGTCATCTTGGGTTGTGGCGCTTGGCTGGTTGCCATCCTGGGCAGTGGTGCTGGGCTGATGACCACCCCGCCGGAAGAGACAGAAGTGGCTGGGGCATCCCAACGAAGCCGATGCTGCAGGTAGCGCACAAATTCCCAGAATTCCAGTGTCTCTAACTGCGCCATCTCCTCCTGAGACACTGGATCATCCAGCCCGCCATTAAAATAGTCCTTGAGGGCCGCATCGTTGTAGCCCATGCCCTCGGCCAGGGACCAGAACAACTGAGCCAGGGCCCCCACTTCATTGCCCTCTTGGCGGAGGGCGATCAACCGAAGATACTTGGCTCGCCGCTCCGCCATCTTGACTGGGGAACGGAAAGACGACATACCGCTGGTTCCTAGTGTGACGGAGTCCTTCTGTCACGTACAGTGTTACAGAAAACACAGGAGAGGGAACCAATTGCAGGTAAGTCCTTTATTTAAGGGGTAATCCAAAGGGGTAAACAGTCCAGGCAGGGTCAAAACCAGAATATCCAAACAGAACATAAACAAGACACGAAGGCAAGGCAAGGCAAGGCAAGGCAAGGCAAGGCAAGGCAAGGCAAGGCAAGGCAAGGCGTGACGGATGTGAATAACTATAAACATTAAACAAGGACTCCGTAACACAGACTCAGACAGACCGGGTATAAATACACAGAAGGATAATGAGGGAACAGGAGACAGGTGGGGAACAATCAATTACTAAACAGGAGGAATGTGACCAAATAAGGGAACAGGAAGTGATAAGGAGACAGACACCGTGAGAAAGGAGGACACCTAGTGGAAACCCAGGGAACAAAACCCAGACACTGTGACAAGGTGTGTGTCATTAATTAGTCTAGTCTGCTTGTGTATATCGGATATCTATTTGATTTGTTAAAACATTTCCATTTACACATAGACGTGTTGTCACAAAACGGATATAAATCTGATCTTCAATTTCCGGCTATATTTACATTTATTTAAATGAAATCAAAAGATAAGTGCTGCATTTTATTATTTATCCGCTCATTTCAAGATCAAAGCCCGCAATAGAAGAGAACGCGACATCAGCTCTGGAAAGATAGTCACTTTACTTTTAATGAAGATGATTGTGTGTTGAGATTGCTGAAGAGATGCTCAGCTACTAGTCCGCGACAATCTGTGTTGCATTAGCATTTTCATATCTGACTATAATATCAAATAGCCTATAACACGCTCATACATGTTAATTATTTTAACGTTCTGGGAAGAGTAAAATGTGCATGTGGTTTCAACAACCAGATGCATTTACACTTGTTCAGTTTTGTCTTGAATGCATCCCAGACCATCTCAAATGCTTTTTGGAGGGCATTTACACCTGGTCTTTTCACGATCGGATAGCTATCCGATCAAAAAAAAATGCAGGTGACCGTAGGTGACCAAAGTGTGGGATTTATGTGTGGGATTTAACAATGCCACTAGAGCCCAGTTGTTCCAGGAACCTCCTAGAGGAATCTGCACAGACTATGTGGAGTGGGTGCTGTTTTCCTGTGGATTAGCCTTCACTGTTGAGGATGTCACCAGCACCACTCCAGACCCAGTGCCTAGCCAGTCTCAACCCTGCTGCACAGATCTTCTTCCTGAGCCCACCGCAGACAGAGAGCCAGAGCCCACTGCGACAGCTTGCCATTGCTCTGGTGTGTGAGCTGGCAACACTGCATGTGCAGGAGGGAATTCTTGTGGAATTTGAGGGTATGAATGTGAGCCCTAACCACCCTCCTGCCACTGAGAGTGAGAGTTTACTGGACTTAGACACTGCTTTAAGTTCGGAGAGTTAGAGACTTTGCTTCACCCAAGCTGCTTAATTCTGTTCATCTGTCTGATTCTCTGGTCCCACCCATCCTTTTTCTCCCACCTCCTCTCCAAGCTGCTTTAAGACTATATATATATATATATATATATATATATATATATATATATATATATATATATACTTTTTTGGAGGGGGTTGTGGATTTCTTAATTCTTCTCAGTCCTCAGCCACTCCTGCTGTCCAGTCATCTTTGTTCCACTTCAGTCCCTCTGTTACCTCCTCTCAGTGGTGGTGCTCCATTTTGGGCCTGCCGGGAGTCTTTGTATCCTGGGCCTGGAGAGACCATGGCTCTGCCTCCGGCCTCCGATGGCTTTGCTCCATCTTGTCCAACTGTCCAGACCCCTGCGTCTGGGCTCCACCCACCACCCACCATCAATGCTGACATGGACCATTGGCCATTTGGTCTTGTTGGGCTTTCTTGGTCAGTCTGCTCCACCTGGGTTGGACTTCACTACGCCTCTGTGGCGGACTTGTGGGCCGTCCACTGGTCTTCGGCTGAAGGGAGCTCTTCGGCTATGGGGCACTCTGCCCTCCCTCAGACACCTTCCTCGGTCACTCCAGCTCACCCTCTGCCCTTTGGATCCCCACTTACATCTCAGGCGATCATATCTGTGGCTCTGTCACAATTCAACATTGCTTCCACGACAATGCTTCCGGGAAGGGGCGACCATGCAAACTGACAATAAAAATGACAAACTTATTTTGCTCTGTACCGATAAAGGTGAATGAATAAATAAACAATACACATGTAAAAACATTTGTATTTTGCATATATTACAAAAAATACTGGTTTCTCATTGTAGGTTTTTTCTATTTTTTTTTTTTTTTTTTTTTTTTTTTACTATTACCATGTTTATGTACTAAACAGCATACATACATTTACAAAAATGTGAAAAAAGTGAGCTTCAGTGCTGAGCAATGTTTTCACCTATGTTCATGTTTTTGTAACATGTATTCAAGCTTTTCTTCCAAAACCACAGAACGACACAAACTACCATTTGATTGAGCCCAGAGGCACTAAAAGTTTAAAAATGAGTGAAATATTTTGGGATTTTGACACGAGTTTGCTAAATTCTTCCAAACATCTCTAACGAGTCACACAAATTCTGCATCATTTCCTTGACACAAGCTTGTAAACTTTCCCAAACCGTGCTTTCCAGACATCTTTCAAGCATATAATAAATATTCAGCCTCTTTGTGTGTCTTTCTTGCTTTCTGAATCTATTCTGACACTTTTTTTCTTCTGTTTATTTCCCTGCTCCTATGCTGTTTCTTGGTATTTTCTGTCCATGCGTTCCCCTTTTTCTGAAAAATCTGGGATGAGATTTTGCATTTCTAGGCAATAATGCTTTTGGTTGCTCACATATGGTAATATGTTAGCAGACAGATGGATCTTTGATTACATGGAGCGAGAGTTGTTGGGGGCTGTTATGAAAACATGTTCAGTTATAATTGTCTGAAGAAGGATCAGTTCTAGACAAATGACTGTAGGAGGATTCATGTGTATTCAGAGTTACTGATTTGAGTTGTCAAAAATCACTGGGAAAACCCACCCTATATTCTCTAATGCATGTTCAACACATTGTGCATGATTCATCACTGCATACTATTTTCAAGAAAACTATATATATATAATATGATAATATGAAAATATATCATATATAATTCATTTTTATTTATATAATATATATAAAATGAATAAAGTGAAGTACTGCCCTAAATGTTTTCTTATTATATATATTGTTTCACTTAGAAATACATTACATATACTGTAGTAAAACTTATGGTACAAACATAATAACGCAGTGAGGATATAATAAGATATATCAATGTTCTATACATTTTATAATAATATTTTATAAATAAAGAGATAGATAGATAGATAGATAGATAGCGTGCTATTACTGACATATTGATCAGACAAAAATCTCATTAGCTTAATTTAAAGTAGGGACCTGAG
Source organism: Carassius carassius (assembly GCF_963082965.1). Lineage (NCBI taxonomy): Eukaryota > Metazoa > Chordata > Actinopteri > Cypriniformes > Cyprinidae > Carassius > Carassius carassius. The sequence goes on from NC_081760.1 coordinate 11,126,699, forward strand.
CCATATCTAAGGACCAGAATATCAAAGACACTTAAGCATGGGCTTTTTTAAAGCCCAGTAAGCAACAGTAGAGAACACCCTAGCCACCATGGCAAATCCATTCATGACATGGTGTATGTTGAATCTGCTCCACTGTTTTAGTCTCATTGGATTTATTGAACTGAATTATTATCATCACATCAGGACAGCATGCCGTAATTAGAAATCGCTTGTCTAGTGCCTGTCTTGGCCCTGAAGGGCTGGAAGAGCAGAGTCGATGAGACCTGCACGCCTCATTAACGCTTCTTAATTATTACCCTCAATGTTTATTCTTTAATCAAGTCCTTTTGTGTCAGGCTCTCACCGGTGCTCCTGACGCTCTTGTCCGCTGGGTGAAAACTCTCTCTCAGTGTCGTTGTTGTTGTACTGAATCAATGCAGCAGTGGATTTCTGCTGGATTTTGAACTCGGCTGTCACTGAGATATTTCTTTTTATAATATCGCCTAATTACTGATACAGATGTTACCAGGACATTTTCAAGCACTTTTACATAGTGATATCGTCTTTAATGTTGTGAGGCTAATTATTTGAGAGCACTACTCTGCAGCTACTCAAAAAACTTGTGAGCTGCATACTGTCTACACAGGCATTTGGCGATTAAGGGAACATCTGAAATGAAACCTCAAAAGTGACAATGAAAAACATGCTCCATTCCTTCATATGACGTGACTTTCTACTGATTTTGCAATAATATTCTAATAAAATATAATTATAAACATGAAAATACATAACACTATTTTATTGTATATTGTTAAATACTTAATGTATAAATAATAATAATAATAATAATGATAATAAAATGTATAATAAATATATTTATTTCAATATTTAGATTTTTTTTTCACAGCATATTTTCATGCATTTAGTTTGTTTAGCTTTTTTTAATGAAAGTGATATATGGATTGCATTGGTTTCTTTGATTGCTGTTCAGTCAGCACACTTAAACATTTTACACGTAAGCTAACATACATCATATAACGAGACAAACCATTTATAAATAAAATAAACATTAAAATAATACAAATGTTAAAGAAGTAAATAACAAATAATAAAATAAATCATGTAAAATTGCACAAGCATCAAAGACATTTGAAGATAAAGCTCTAGAGAATAAATAAAAAATGTTTTTGGGGAAAAAACTGTACAGAAAACATTGCTTATGCACCATTTTTATTCTCTCTCTTTATTCCTTTCTTTCTTTTCTTTCTTTTTTTTTTACAAAAATAAATGTATTGCATTTTAACATCTAAATACACTAGAGCATATAACAACAAATATTTCCATATAACTAGTAATTGCAAAAGCACCAATCTGGAATCCCCAAAGCAGGTGTTCCCAACAAACTGATGCAGAATAAAACTAAATAACTCTCACTAAACCCCCAAGAGTCATGCTGGGTATACATTAATATTTAATGCATTGGCTGGGATAATAAACTCCACTGCAAAACAAGGCAGAGGCAATGCCACGGTGGAGAATGCCATTAATTGGTTTCCTTCGAGTGTTTGCTCGATCAGTCAATTATCCACTTGCCACAAATCCCTTACAAAGGAAGAGAAGTTGCCTCTGTTGCCACGTTCTCCAGAGATAAGAGGGCTAGAAGAGGACAATGTGCACTGAAGCTTGGGAGTTTCAGACATAGGAATCTCACAAGTTTGCCTTTTGCATTGAGAACTCTTTTCTGGTGTTCAGATTTGAGCAGATTTAGGGCTGTCTGTACTGCATCAATGAAGGGAAGATGCTTGCACACATAAATGCTTTAAACTAACGTGACAGAACTGTGTTAGAGTAGATTAATGTTCTATAGAAAGCTATGCTGATGTTTGCTATCTAATTGTTTATGCAGACATCCACAGTGTAACCAATTAGTCGACTAATGAATTGTAACAAATTATCATTTTAAAGTGGTGCTGATGCGCAAATAACATCTTTAAGACTGCCATCAATCTTTAATTGTATTACTCATACTCTCAATATCCAAAAAGCATGCATGTGATAAAGAATGGTTTACGATGAAACACTTGTCTAGTGTTTCTCAACTGGCCTTTCGGTTTTAAATGGCAACGCAACACAGTCCCAAAGTTTTTAACATAGAAAACAAAACAAAATGCCACTTAAATAAAATATTTCAATATATTTACAATTGTATTACACTATCCTTCAAAATATGTTGTAATGTTTTTGAAAGATGCTCAGCAAGGCTGCATGTATTTGATAAAAAAGGCATAAACAATATGTGAAATTTCAATATTGTGAAATTTTATAGAATTTAAATTATTTTTCTATTTGAATACATATTTAAAATTTATTTTATTCCCGTGATGCCAAAGCTGAATTTTCAGCAATGTTTTATTATTATCAATGTTCAAAAAAACATTTATTGGATTTTTTTTTTCTGTTACAATGTAATTTCTGAACAATTTAATGCATACTTTCTCAATACAAGTTCTAAATTATTTCCAAAAAATATCTTAACAGGGAGGTTGTGGCTTAGTGGTTGGAGAGTTTGACTCCTAACCCTAAGGTTGTGGGTTCGATTCTTGGGCTGGCAAAACTGCTCCCCGGGTGCCACAGCATAAATAGCTGCCCACTGCCTTTTGCATTGAGAAAAAATGTGTGCACTTTGGATGGGTTAAATGCAGAGCATGGATTCTGAGTATGGGTCACCATTCTCCAATTAGACAATCAATGTAAAAAAAATGTAAGAACCTCGGATTCAGGAGGAACAGTGTGGTTTTCGTCCAGGCCGTGGAACACTGGACCAGCTCTATACCCTCTACAGGGTGCTGGAGGGTTCATGGGAGTTTGCCCAACCAGTCCACATGTGCTTTGTGGATTTGGAGAAGGCATTCGACTGTGTCCCTCGCGGCGGCCTGTGGAGGGTGCTCCGGGAGTATGGGGTCCGGGGCCCTTTGCTAAGGGCTATCCGGTCCCTGTACGACCGGAGCAGGAGCTTGGTTCGTATTGCCAGCAGTAAGTCAGACTTGTTCCCGGTGCGTGTTGGACTCCGGCAGGGCTGCCCTTTGTCGCTGGTTCTGTTCATGATTTTTATGGACAGAATATCTAGGCGAAGCCAGGGGCCGGAGGGGGTCAGGTTTGGTGACAACACGATTTCGTCTCTGCTCTTTGCGGATGATGTTGTCGTGTTGGCCTCATCAAGCCAGGACCTTCAGCATGCACTGGGACGGTTTGCAGCCGAGTGTGAAGCGGCTGGGATGAGAATCAGCACCTCCAAATCCGAGGCCATGGTCCTCAGTCGGAAAAGGGTGGCTTGCCCACTTCAGGTTGGTGGAGAGTTCCTGCCTCAAGTGGAGGAGTTTAAGTATCTTGGGGTCTTGTTCACGAGTGAGGGAAGGATGGAACGGGAGATTGACAGACGGTGCAGCTTCTGCAGTAATGCGGTCGATGTACCGGTCTGTCGTGGTGAAGAAAGAGCTGAGCCGCAAGGCGAAGCTCTCGATTTACCGGTCAATCTACGTTCCTACTCTCACCTATGGTCATGAGCTTTGGGTCATGACCGAAAGGACAAGATCCCGGATACAGGCGGCCGAAATGAGCTTTCTCAGCAGGGTGGCTGGGCGATCCCTTAGAGATAGGGTGAGAAGCTCAGTCACCCGGGAGGAGCTCAGAGTAGAGCCGCTGCTCCTCCACATCGAGAGTGGTCAGCTGAGGTGGCTCGGGCATCTGTTCCGGATGCCTCCTGGACGCCTTCCCGGGAAGGTGTTCCGGGCGCGTCCCACTGGGAGGAGACCCCGGGGAAGACCTAGGACACGCTGAAGAGACTATGTCTCCCGGCTGGCCTGGGAACGCCTCGGTGTCCCCCCAGAAGAGCTGGAGGAAGTGTCTAGGGAGAGGGAAGTCTGGGGTTCTCAGCTTAGACTGCTGCCCCCTCGACCCGGCCCCGGATAAGCGGAAGAAGATGGATGGATGGATGTTAAAAAAAAATTGTTGTCTGAATGGAAAGCGATTTCTTTCTTTCAGAAGTGTTTTTTTTTGTCCTAACTATAGTTTCAAATGATTCTTTTTTTATTTAGCATTGCTTTCTATATTTGGCCGGCTACAAACTCAAAGGACATGTGACCCATTTTTAGACCACGATTCATCAGTTTCAAATAGTATCTCTTATTTTAAGCAGTCCCGTTTGTACAAAATAAATCCAACACGTTTGTGGATGTGGGTGGCAAAGGTGTCGGAGAAAACGTTAAGTTTGGGGGTGGCAAATGCATTGAAGTAAAAAAAAAAAAAAAAAGCAACACATAATTAGCTTTCACAGTAAAACCATGCATCTGTGACAATTACAGCAACTGTATCTAGGCAACGTAAGCTGGCTATTAGGATTGTGCTGTTGTTCGTACCCACTAGCTATTGAAGTGTGCATTGTTCTACAATGTACTGTCACACAAACCTTTAATTTCCAGTGTTATGTTACAATAAGCACTTACAGTGCAGTTGCAGACGAATTGCTTGGGCATATTTTACACAGTTAGTGTACACAATAGCACTCTGATGAGATCATTAGTTTATTTTTTTGCAGAGTGCTTGAATTATGCAAAGAAAGCCTGGTGATTTTTACTTGCTCATCTCTTTTAATTCTCCACAGAAGGCTGAAAAAATTTGTCGGACTCCGTCACTGTCTCTTCAACGGATTGTTTTGGATCGCTACAGACCTTAAATTCAGACTTTGTGTACTAAGATATTGCATGGGCAAAAACTGTGTGTGTTTGTGTGTAATACCCTTAGTTTTTGGCTCTGAAAAGGCCATTAAAATAACAGTTCACCCAAAAACTACCCAGCCATCATTTGGCATGCCAAACTATTATTTACTTTTCTTCCATCAAAGAAAAAAAAAATCATACAAGCCTGTGTTTTATTTTTCCATAAAGGCCAAAAAGCAATATCTGTGTCGTGTGACAAAGAAGAAACTAAAATAAAACTGTGATTGTGAGCTAATATTAACAAGATTTTAATGTCAGAAGTGAATTGTTCCTTTAAAGAAATAGTTCACCTCAAAATTTACATTTGCTGAGATTGTACTCGCCCTCATGCCATCCAAGATGTAGATGAGTTTATTTCTTTATCCAAACAGGTTTGGAGAAATTTAGCATTGCATCGCTTGCTCATCAATTGATCCTCTGCAGTGAATGTGTGCCGTCAGATTGAGAGTCACAGTACATCAGAGTGATCCACACAACTCCAGTCCAGCAATTAACATAAACATAAAAATCATACAAGCCTGTGTTTTATTTTTCCATAAAGGCCAAAAAGCAATGTCTGTGTCGTGTGACAAAGAAGAAACTAAAATAAAACTGTGATTGTGAGCTAATCTTAACAAGATTTTAATGTCAGAAGTGAAATGTTCCTTTAAAGAAATAGTTCACCTCAAAATTTACATTTGCTGAGACTGTACTCACCCTCAGGCCATCCAAGATGTAGATGAGTTTATTTCTTCATCCAAACAGGTTTGGAGAAATTTAGCATTGCATCGCTTGCTCATCAATTGATCCTCTGCAGTGAATGTGTGCCGTCAGATTGAGAGTCACAGTACATCAGAGTGATCCACACAACTCCAGTCCATCAATTAACATAAACATATTTTGTGAAGTGAAAAGCTACATGTTTTTAAGAATCAAATCCAAACATAAACATCTCGGATGGCCTGAGGGTGAGTAAATTTTCTTCAGATTTTTATTTTTTTTGTGAACTATTTCTTTAAGGCCTATGACATGATGTCCTGTCCTCTGAAAACAGTAGAGGAGTTTTTGGGTTGTAATGTGCATGGATATTTCACAAGCTAGAGGTCCGTTCATGTCTTTTGACTTCTGCTTGTGTTCAGCAATCTCCTCAGACCAAATCTATTGAGAAAACACCAGCACAAGACAAACTGAATGGAAAGAACCAAAGCTATGAAATCAAGGGGCGCTGAGATGTATATTAAAAATGTGTTTGCAAAGTGCCACAAATTTTATTAGAGATTATGTCTGCCTAGATTTTCATATCTGATGCCTTATGAAGATGACATATCATCTTCACACCCCCAGGAAGTGGCTGTGAAAGAAATAGATGAACACTGATAGCAACTGTCTGGTGTCAATGCTAATGCCGTGTCCATTCATCTAAGTAGCTGACACCTTCTTCATGCAAAACATTAACTCATTCATGTTAAACAATTATGCAAACCTTTAATTCAAACCACTTGTTTACCTATATCAGCCTAGCAGGTCTTTTGTATGAACACAGCATCAGATAAGGCTGCTCTCAAGTCAGAAATAACAGCCAAATATCAACCAACTTGCTATTGGATTTTTATTATATTATATTTTATAAATTATTTAGTGGGACATGACATAACATGTTAATACAATGGTTTTCTCAGATCTGCCTTTAAGTAGCATATCTAAATTGTGTAATATAAGGATGAGTGTACTGTACAGTTTGTGGTCCTTGATCTTTCAGAAATAATTCTAATATACTGTTTTGGTTCTCAAAAACCATTTCTCATCAATTTAAACTGCTATTTTTAAATAGTTTTGAGGAAAGTATAAATATATATATATATATATATATATATATATAAATATATATATATATATATATATATATATATATATATATATATATATATATATATATATGTTCATGATTCATTTATTTATTGGAAATGTTTTTTTTTATTATTATTATTTTTTTGCAATTGATCAATTTAATGCATGTTTGCTAAAAAGAACTATTAAGAAAATGTATTTAAAATGACAAAACAGAAACAAAATTTAGAAAGAGAAATTATAATATATATCTACATATATAATACCAATGTTAATAAATACATTATTAACATGTATTAAACGAATAAATAAAAATAAATATTTAATTTCAGATGTTTTTTTTTTGTCACTTTTTTAAATGCAATATACAATATCCTTTTTCTTTTCCTCAAAATTTGTGGTGAAATGCACCTATATGAATACAATAATCCTTCTGTGCCATGCTATGAAAGCAACAGGATTAACATCTGATACTATCATTGTAATATGGCACCTAAATAGTACTTTTGTAAAGGGATGTTTAATGCTTCCGACTGGTGAGACATAATACCTGTTCTCTGCAGCTCCCAGCTCCACATTTGCTAATAGCAGCATTGAAACCACTGACTTATATGTGCTGACTCGTACACAACTTCTCATCTCATATTCACATTCCGCAAATGCCATAATCAGCCTTAAAAACACCCCAACTTGGGAATAAGTGCACCTCAGAGATAAGCTTTTCCAATTCACCTTCTCTTAACAGGCCAGGTAAGTTCTCTGGTTTGTGGCTTAGACCGTGATATGAAATAAATCAGGCCTCAAAGCAAGAGGAATAAATTGCATTTTTCATACTGTTCCCTTATAGAAACAGCTTTACTCTTTTTCTTTCTCCCTGAGCCCCATTCTTCCGAATCCAAAGAACTAGTGCTGCATGGCTAATCCTCCTACCACGACATTGTAAAATTATAAATTAGCGGGACACAAAGATTCCAGTGTGAACTCAGGAGCTGTTTGAAAGGGCTTGAATGACTAAAGAGGTCGCTGGTGCACTTGACAGGACACCTGTACCTATTGATCGGGGTGCAAAGTAGATTTCCTACCCTATATTGTTGGCCGCTACACATAAAGCTAGGTATTTTTAGCCCTTGCAGTCCCAGCAAACAGAGATTAATGTTTTAAAAACAGGTTTAAGGGATATCCATAATCCATAAAGGCATGCCTGATTGATTTCTGCATAAAATTTGCAATGATGTGGTGTTTTATGCAATGCTTATACAGTACAAACCAGAAAAATGACACAGACATTGACACATCTCTTGCATGGATACCTGATTTGAAGTGGTTAAAGGTGGGAGTTTTAGATCAGTTTTAGAGTTATTAGTTTAATAAAAAATAAACCTAACAATATTTTTAACTATTAACATGACACATGGGTGGCAGTGGCTCAGTGGTTCATGTAGGTTGTCTACAAACCGGAAGGTTGGTGGTTCAATCCCCGGCTCCACCTGACCAAGTGTCGAGGTGTCCTTGAGCAAGACACCTAACCCCAGTCGCTCCCGACGAGCTGGATGGTGCCTTGAATGGCAGACACCGCAGTCGGTGTGTGAATGTGAGTGTGAATGGGTGAATGTGAGGCAAAATTGTAAAGCGCTTTGGATGGCCATGTGGTCTGTTGAAAGCGCTATATAAATGCAGTCCATTTACAATACATTAAAAGGGGTTTTTTTTTCTGTTATGCTCACCAAGTCTGAATAATTTGATAAAAAATACAGTAAAATCAGTAATATTCTGAATATTAAAAACAGTTAAAGATTGTGTTTCTCAGTGGAACTACTTCTGCTCTGATAAATTGTGAAATAAATAATATTTACCCGACTGCTGGCAGTATACAAATATAGACGTGGTTTATAGCTAACCTTGACTCAGTTACCGCCCAGACACGTGTTTTTTATTTTTATTATTATTATTATTATTTTATTTTTATTTTCACAGAAAAACTCAAGTTGAGTTAATGGGGTAATTTGATTACCTTTCCTGTAAACAACAACTTCCTCTACCGGCAGCTTCCACTAGATGGCAATGTGATCTTTTCCGAGCTCAATCTCTTTTCTCCCTACTCCTCACCCATTTTCTTTTTTTTATAAAACAAAGTAATTGCCTGCGGCACAGTTCAGAAAGCTGCAGCTACAAATGACGCAGATCTTTCAGAAGCAGCAGTCAATCATTATTCATCAGAAGAGTGTGCCTATGTTATTTGTGCAGTCCCGCTTTTAAATGCAACCTAATGCTGGCCGAGTGCAGGCTACAGGTGAGCTGTCAGTATATCCTCTGCACCATTCATCACGCAAGCCACCCGTTAATAACAGCAAGAAGAAAAATTCCACGGGTTTGTGATTCTTTGTACGTTCTCGGCAGTGAGGGAACAGAAAGGCTATAGCGGCCGGAGGCTGAGATCAGCCTGCTTCCTTCTCTGCTCAACGTTGAGGAACTTTGCTGACTTTGCCGTCACTCGTGTTCTCTCACATAAACGAGACACTGTTCCTGCTGACAGACGCTGGCAGTGGGCTAATTAGTACAGGATTGTCATTGCCGCATGATGTGGAGACAGACAGACATTGATGATGGAAGAAAAGCGTCTGTGATGGAGAGGGAGGAAATGTGAACGCGAGAGAACACATCCCTGCCTCAGAAAGAGAGAGAGACTTGCAAGAGTGTAGGAAGGCCGCCGGTGTTCTGACGATTTGTGCTACCCTGCATAGGCGTAGATTACGCGGTGGACGCGGGGGACGTGTCCCCCCCACTTTTTAGAAAATGTAAATTTGTCCCCCGCACTTTTTCATAGGGGAAGTGTTCACGACATGGTGAGGTTTTCGCAAGACAATGTGTAGTTATACATACAGATTTAAAATTCAAAGAGAAAATATCGTCTATCTATCTACACGTGACTTTGACGTTGCCATGGTAATCAGTCACTCGCGCTCGTGCATCACCACACGCCCATGCTCGCACCCGCACTGAATCCATCGTCGAAGGTCGAAATGAATTCAAAACGGCAAAAAACTATTCACTCTTTTTTCGCGAAAAAGTCAAGCACCGTAAGTTGTCATGTGGTATCCGAATTGGGTTGCTCATTGTCATTGATGAATAACTTCGCCTAATTTTCTTTATGAATAATTGAAGATTGAAGAACCTTAAATAAATTGAAGATTTTCACTAACGTTACTGCACAAACGTGCAGCTTATTTTGATCTTTTTTATTCGTAATGTCTTTTATTTTCACAGATATGTTATCAAAGCCCTTCAAATTATAATAAAGATTGTGATTGTTAATGCTGAATTTGGATTTTCATGCATTAGGCTAACAGCCATTATCTAATTTATTTGCTTGAATCATGCAGCGTTGTAACATGTGTACATGATGTTTACCATATAATAAGGTAACACTTTATAATTAGATTAAAAAAGTTTGTAGACAAACTTTAAGTTTTCTTTAAAAAACCTAACCAGAAAGTCTGAAGAAGTTTTAAAAGCATTAAGTTTGCATGTTTTCAATATGAAAGACAGTTTTGGTTAAGTGAAACAGATAGATAGATAGATAGACAGACAGACAGACAGATAGATTAACTAATGAAACCTTATTGTAAAGTGTTACCATTCAATATAAATGCAGTATGCAATTGTATGCATTAATGTTCTGATTTAGGTCTTAATTTATAGGGTTCATTAATATTATTGCGCTAATTTAATTTTTTTTTTTTTTCTTCTCTGTTGTGAATATTGATCAAGAAACAGGGAGCCTAGGGTTGTCAGGTCAGAAAGAGGATGACACACAACAAAAAGAAACTTCACAGGTGAAAAGTGATAGACTGGCTTTTAAAAACACCTGCTATTGCATTTTTTTTATTGTATAAAATCTACAACAGGTGTTTGAAGTACCATATATAGACCAATCATAAAATTACCATTAGGAAAATATAGGAAACATAATTTAGGATTCAAATTATTGGTTATTGTTCAGCAGTGTACATAATTTCTTATGTATGTCACAATTCCATGTCTCTGCATATTTCAAACACTTCTTTATTGTCAATAGACAGAGCCAGAAGTTACTTTAGAGTTGAGAGGGAATGAAGCAGAAAGTTTCAAGAAGGCCTCAGAGGTGAGGGAAAACAAATGACTGGAATAAGTTCAGAATTTTTTTTTTCTTTTTTTCAAATACACATTCATTATGTGTTTTATGTTGTCTACACTGTCTTGCATAGGCAAAACAAAGTAACTACACATTTTGTGACAAGTTATAACTATAAAATTGAGTTTTTGGATTTGGCTTAGATTTGGAGACATAAATCAGACTAATTTGTACTTTTTTATAGACAGGGCAGAGGGCATCAGACATGTTGACAGTTGTAGAAGGAGGTGGGTCTTCAGTACCTGTATTAAAACCTCACCAACCAGATCCCAAGACTATTGTGGGTCAGGTGCTTCGGGACAAAACTTTAAAATTTCAAGCTCAGTGGTACCACGATTTTGCATGGCTCCATTTTGAGCCTGGTATTGAGGGAGCTTTGTGCTTCTACTGCCACAAGGCCTTTAAAAACAAAACGTCTCAACTCAAAAATACAGAAACCACCTTTATCAGCTCTGGCTTTAAAAACTGGAAGAAGGCCAGAGAGAGATTTACATTACATGCTGGATCAGAATGTCACAAGACAGCCATAACAACACACATCTATGAATCAAGACCAGTAGATGTTCAGCTGTCCAATGTAAGGGCATCCCAGTAAGAGGAGGCAAGGAAATGCCTATTAAAGATAATCAGTGCTGTGCAGTTTCTGGCAAGACAAGGTTTATCTTTTAGAGGCCATGATGATGATGAGGGAAACTTTAATCAGCTTTTAAAATACAAGTCAGAAGATGACCCCAGCCTAAGCAAATGGTTGTCTCTCAAAACTGATTATACTTGTCCACAAATTCAAAATTAAATCCTCAATCTATTCACTAATTCTATAATTCATGGAATTGCACAAAACATCAATTCACTTCCTAACTTGCAGTTTTGTGTCATCATGGATGGTACCCAAGACATATCAGGAAAGGAACAGGAATCAGTCTGTCTTAGATATGTTGATCATGATCTAATAGTCCATGAGGAATTTGTTGGCCTGTATGAAGTGTCTGTGACAACAGGAGATAACCTGGCAAAGGTTCTGAAGGATGTATTGCTTCGTCTTAACTTATCCATCTCTGGGCTGAGAGGACAGGCTTATGATGGTGCTGTGAACATGGCAGGAAAGTATTCAGGGGCACAGGCCATCATCAAAGAGAGTCAGCCACTTGCACTATATGTCCACTGTGGTCCACACTGTGTAAATTTAATTACACAGCATGCGTGTACAGCATCTTCTGTTATCCGTGACTCTTTGCAGTGGGTTCATGAAGTGGGAGTTTTGTTTGGCCAATCTGTGAAAATTAAGTCAATTTTCCAGGATATTTCAAAGTCAGAGAGTGGATCTGTCAAAGCCATCAGACCTTTGTGTCCTACAAGGTGGACAGTGCGCACCTGTGCAATTCGTGCTGTTCTAAACCAGTATCAGCCGATGTTACTTGCTCTAGAGGAAATGGCGTGTGGTCATTCAGAGTCAGCTTGCAGGGCAAATGGTTTGTTTGATAGATTTCAAAAAGGCAATGTTTTGCTTGGCCTTTTACTTGCCTTAGAAGTGACAGAAGAGCTGGAGTGTCTCAATGCTTCTCTTCAGAGCCGCACTCAGACAGTAGATGGAATGCTAGCTGCTGTCAACTGTGTGAAGGACACAATTGCAGAAAAAAGAACAGAGGATTCATTCCAAAGAGTATACAACAAAGCAACAGAAATGTGTAACTCCCTAAATCTGTCTCCAATAGAAATGCCCCGCGCTCGAAAGCCTCCGAAACGCCTGTCTGGTTAGGGTTCAGCACATGTACCAGGTTCCTCAGCAGACTACTTCAGGACAGAGTTTTTCAAGGTCTTGGATGTTGTCAATATGCAGTTTCAAGAAAGATTTGAGCAAGAGGGGCTGCTCATGATCAGTTCAATTGAAAAGGTACTGTTGACAGGAGAGTCTGATGCTGGTCTGTTGGAACAATATCCAGAATTGCACTGCGCTTCACTAAGGGTGCAATTAGCAATGTTCAGGTCCAAGTACGATTATCAGTCAACTACTGAGGCTGCAAACACTCTTCGGAATATGTTGCCAGAAGTCCGCCAACTCTTTGACCAAGTGGAAACACTTGTGAGGTTGCTCCTTGTTTGCCCTGTTTCTTCAGCAGAGGCTGAAAGAAGCTTCAGCTGTCTGCGAAGATTAAAAACCTAGCTCCGAAGCACAATGGTACAGTCTCGTCTTAACAATGTTGCTGTGTGTCACATCCACAGTGACAAACTGGACAGTATAGATAGGGAGATGATTGCTCAGCAATTCATAGATGGAAATCAACGTCGCAGAAACACTTTTGGCAGTTTCAAGTAGCTTAAAATGCTGAGATATATATACACGTTAACTCTGTATGAATAATCTGCTGCTTTTGAAAAAAACAAGCCTAAAAGGAAAAGCATAAATGTGAATGAACACTAACTGTTTATTGCATCTTATTGTTCCACTAATTTAAGGTCTCCTTACTGTGACATGTTTGTCATTTGAGTTCAATACATACAGTATCTGCAAATGTGTGGTTTGAGTGATTTTTTTTATTTCCTTCCTGAAATGTGGACTAGAATAAAGTAGAGTGTGAATGTGAAAGTATCCATTACTGTGTGCCATTCACATACAAAACAACATACACAAAAAACTATTTAAAATATGTAAACAATATAGTAAAATATACAATACCATGTGCAATATAGATTACAGAACATCTGTATTCCTTTTTTTCTTTCTGTTTTATTGCTTTACACATGAATAGCATATTAAGCCAATTAAGCAATAACCTGTCTACAAAGATCTAAAAAAAAAAAAAAAACTGGTATAATGCTTGACATTCTGTCCCCCTCACTTTTGAAATGATGGCTACGCCCCTGCTACCCTGTCAGATTTTGCTACCTCCCATTTACTGTAGGATAAATACAGTGTTGGTAGCATAACCTGATAGGTAGCATTATTTGTCAGAACACCGTCGTCAGACGGGGGCTGAGAGCTTTGCCAATACATCACTCTCTCTTTCAACATCACCTCCGTGATCTCCTTCCATCTCTTCTAATTTTTACTGCAAATCCTGTTTATCAAAAGAAGCCACACAATTTCCTCTGCAGTGACTGGGAGTTTTCTGAAAAGGAAGTGGGCGACCATCTAGAAAACATGCTTTGCCTTATGAGTGAATTGACCTGTGTGTTTTAGATCACCGAGTCTCAGCTGGTTTTACTTAAGAAACCCTATTTACTCTGGACATTACATAGCGGCCCAATACAATGTCAATTTTTATATATTTTTTTGAGGTAGGCTACAAGACTAAACTGAAATGGGAATGTAGACCCCAAATTATGAACACCTAACAATACACACATTCAGAAGTTGTTGAAAGAAATCTTGTATGCTCACCAAAACCGCATTTAGCTATTTTATAAAAATACAGTAACATTGTGAAATGGTATAACAGTTTATCATTACTGTTTTCTATTTGAATATCTTCTAAAGTGTCATTTATTTATCCACGTTATGCAAAGCTGGATTTCCAGCATCATTACTCATCATCAGTGTCACATGATCCTTCAGAAATTTTATTTTTTCACTTGATTTATCCCTGTGCAGATTTTTGCATTAAACTTTTATAAACATAATAAACATGTTTTCATTAGAAACTGAATAATAATTCATCATTTATTAACATTTAAGGATGAATAAACAATTTGAACAGTTTAATAATTTATTCATAGGAAAGATTATGCTTATTAATTAATAGGACTAATCGTCTGCAGTCATTTACATGAACTACCAATATTAAAAGTAATATTAAGATATGAAGATTATTCACATCTTTAAGCCATTGCTTAAAATGTTGTGATGTACAAATGTTTCACAAAGAATCAGTTCAAAAGAATGATTTGTTCATTAATCACACATTATTCTGCAATGTGACAGGAAATTTCATGTTCCTCAGCTAGTTATTTAGTACAACTTGAGAGAAATGGCAGGTTCGGAATGATCAATTTCATCACACTAAATTACACAGTATGTTACTTTGGAGACTCTATTCACTTTTGTAGCAATACTGCTTCACACAGCCACATGTCTGTGATGTTATGAGGCGCAGTCCAAGCTGAAGAAAGGTCAAACACAGAAATGCACCCACAAGACCAACACAGAAGGAGGAAAGGAAAACAGCAAATCTAAATTGTAAAACAACATACAGAATTGCAGGTTTTAGGCTCTCAGAGCAACTGTAATTGCAAATTTCAGTATATCTAGCTATTTTTGACTTCTAAAATGAAAGGGGGGGGGGGGGGGGGGCAAGAACAACACACACACACACACAAAGGAAACAAATCATGCCCACAGTCAACATTTCCAAGAATAACATAACCTCAGTATAACAATGTAAGACATTTAAACTGACCCAACAACATTATTAGACTAACCAATCTTTTCTCGAGGGGAATTTGTGATATTCTACATTCTACAGTACGTTGCAATGGACAAGTAATTTCATGATGAGACTATAGAAGCAATTTAAAAAGGCCAAAAGGGATGTTAAAGTTCTTTTTGGAAACAGCAAACAGACTATCAATGATTAAAAGCTACCAAAGAAATCTCAATTTCCTGGTATAGAAAACTTTTCAAGTTGGGGATGAGAGTTGTGATGGATGTCAGTCTTACCCTAGCCTTGCTTCCTGGTGTTCCCATATAAAAATGTCCATGCTTACACCCACTTCACTGATTGGTGGATCATGTTTTGAGATCGTGAGCAGCCTAAAACTTAACATAGTACTTCTCATTTGTAATGCTAAAACAGATCCCTTTCGAGGAAACTTCGAACTGCGTCCTCTAGGGGCCGCTTTGGGGAACACCTTGTCGTGACCCGTGTCTGAAGCATACATTGAAAAACACCAACTTGTTGGCCGGCGACAGCCTCCGACGTCACTACCGGCGTGACTATAAATAAGCACCGGGAGAGCACGTCACTATCTTCTTCATCTTCACTGACCGTTTTGTTTGAAGCGTGCATCTGAAAGAACCGGTAAGGGCGATCTTACTCTGTTTATCAAGCGTTTAGACGATGTGTGCATCCGTGTCTGCGTTATTTGACACCCGATGACACACGCGATCTTTGCTTCATTTGTTTGGGTAAAGAGCACGCACGCAATGTCTTTGAGGAGGCAATCTGCATGCATTGTCAGCGTTTTTTCAATGGAAAAAGCTCCGCTTTTGTTCGTCTCTCTTCTGAAAAAAAAAAAGACAGCCATCTGCTTCCCGCGGTTCAGGATCTATCCGCGTTGAGGCGTGGAAGTGAATGAGCTTGTGAGAATACTGGTGGATCTGTCTGAATGGTTTAAAGAGGGACTTTCCCTTTTGAAAAAAAGAGAAAAAAAGGGGCGGCGGATGAGAGAGAGCCTCGGGAGGATGATGTTATATCTTTAACACTTTCTGATACTGAGGTTAGTGCTCTGCTGGGTTTTTACCCAGGAAAAGCAGGAGATATTTGAGGATGGTGAAAAAGCTGAGACTGAGCCTTCTCAATTCTCCTGCCCTGCGTATGTAGAGCTGTTGAGGTTATTGAGAGAAAATTACCTTTTGACCATAACCCTCCAGCTCAGGTGAGCCTTTTATTTCTGCATGATCTCCATACAGAGATTAAAAAGAAATGAAAGATGCCGTTTTCTTCTCACATCCATCGGTTTCGGCATTAAAGTAATCTGCCGACATTGAGGTGATGCGCCAAACGGCTATGAGGGAATGCCCCCTGTAGGAAGAGCAAAATTTTTTATAAATAATTTTTATCTGTGAAATTTTTTTCTTTCTGCAGGGGAAACATCCTCTCTTAATCTCCCTCCTTGCCATTTAAGCCCCTTCAGAAAATCATCTCGCTTAAATGGCAAAAGCCCCTTCAGAAAATCATCTCCTTACCCACCTATTTGTATTTTTTTGTATTTTTTATTCCTTATTGTGTTTTTTGTTCTGTCGCTGTTATGTTGCACTGCGAAGCTCTGTCACGAAAACAAATTCCTTGTATGTGTGAACATACCTGGCAATAAAGCTCATTCTGATTCTGATTCTTCTTCAAGGCATACGCAGTAGCAGGTCAGGCTGTGGCTTTATTACAGCACAATGCTGGTGCTTCAAGCATATCAGACTGATCTGCTAAGAGACCTGGATAGAGGCAGGGGCCTTTTTCTGATCTGGTAGCTGAGCTGCGCTGCACCATGGATCTCTCTCCATGCTACCAAGCAGGCCGCCTCCGCCATGGGCAGGACTATGGCTGCCATGGTGGCAGCGGAGAGACATCTGTGGATGAACCTGGCAGACATCGGGAGGAAAGAAAATGCTTTCTTCTCGATGTTCAGGTTTCACCTTCTGAACTTTTCGGTATTTCCGTTGAGACGGCCTTTTGAGAAGTTCAGGGAGACGAAGGCGCACTCTGCTGCTTTCAGATCCTTCGTTCCACGAAGGTCCAGGTCTGAGCCCGAACAACATAGGGGTCCTGGCCTGTCTCGATCTGAGGATCAAAGACGGGCACAGAAGGCTAGTGTCGCAACTCACGCTCTTCCCCCACCTGCGGGCAGGGGTTAGAGGAATCGTGGGTCACGAGGAGGTAAGCAGAACCTAAGGGGTATGATCTAGACGAGGCAGCGTTCTCGTCTGAATCGGAGTGATACCGAGGTATCTAATCGTTCTCTTTGGGGATTTTCAACCCTCTGGAGTCTAAGAGGTTATCAGGAGAAAATAGCCTCATAATGCGTATATGCGTTAATCGACTTCAGAGGGTTAACTTCTGCTTTTATCCTCCCCTTCATAATTCCCCTGTAACCACCAGCTCTCCACCTGATCGAAGTTAGGTGGAAACCTCTCGCATAACAGTCTCCTATGCTGGACCTATAATGTTTTTATGGTTCTATGTTCATAGCAACCACCTGACTGATTGTCCAGACTAAAAGGAGGCGCCCCTTGAGCGGGGCTCCAGCGCAGGAGGGTGGGTGAGTAAATTTAACCCTCTCTGTATATACTTATGTGTATTTAATTGCTGGTGGTTACATGTCTACTAATAAACTCTGTGAATTTCCTTTGCAGTGCTCAGTTACAGTGTTTACTAAACACTCGCCAGCACCAGCCATCCGGCTTCATGTTCCGGTATTAGGCGGCTGAGATCACAGGTTTCTGAGGGAGCCTCCTTGATCATCAGGCCTGGCACAGCACTGAAGGGAATTTCATGGATGTCCAGCCAGGTCACCCCGAGGGGTGGAGTTGGCAGTTACAGAAGTCTTCTTGTATATGCTGCCTTAGGTGATGCTCCCCTTGCCTGAGGTTTGTAAAATTGAGCTTGCCTCTCCTGTGAGATTCAGCACCTCTGCGATGCTTAGGAACATTTAAGTACACACGCTAAGCTTTGTGTACTTTCTCAAAACCACATGGTGGTCAGTGTGCACGTGAACACTTTGCGCACTTTCTAAAAATCCACAAGTGGTAAGTTTGCACGCAAGACTTTGCAAACTTTCTGAAATCTTGTACGATAAGGGTTACGCGCTCCACTTCGTTCCCTTTCTTGAGATGATTAGAACTTGGTTCCTTGGGCTCCGTTCAGCCAGTGTGTATTTGTTTATACACCTCAAGCATCGCTTCCCTCAACATGAGGGGCTATTTGGGTGATTCTCATGGTAATTTAGCAGCCCCCCCCCCCCCCCCCCCCCAAAAAAAGGGTCGCCTATGAGCGCGCTACTCTGAGCTTGGAGTTCTCCTCTCATATGAGACTGAGTTCTCTGCTTTTTCCCCAGAGCGCTCCAGTATTGTTTCCATAGATCGAGTTGATGACTCTCAATCATACTGTTTTGAGATGCAACATTCCATCTATGAGCTGCTCTATCAGAGTGCCACAAGACCCCTCCTTAGAACAGTATTTGAAAATCCATGCTATGGTAAGTGTGCACGTGAAGTCTTTGCACACTTTCTGAAATCCACACTGTGGTAAGTTCGCACGCTAGTATTCTGCGTTCTTTCTAAAATCCTATATGGTGAGGGTTTCGCGCGTTTGCTTCGTGCCCTTTCTTGAGTTGGTAAAAGCCCCTTTCATCTTGGGCACCACTGCACCTATGTATCCTTGGATACCTATCTAAACAGGGTGTTGCTACTAGAGAACTGTCGAGAGCTCTTTCAGCAAGCTTATGCGTAAGCTAGCGGTAGCCCCTGTGTGGCAAGACTTGGTAGAAATGTGTAACGGATATGCAGGTCATCGATTCATGGGTTCTGAACTAATGAATCACGGTTCGTTGAATCTAAAACAATGCAAACCCAAAGCTTGTAAATTTTGAATTCAGTCAGAAAAAAACCAACTTTTTCTAAGTTAAATGTCTGGCCTGGCGCCAACCTGGCTGGATTTAAATTATTTACGACACTGGACGAGACATTCCAAAGTCACGCCTCAAAGGAGAAACGAAACACCCACATTCCTAAACACACACACACACATTTTTCTTTACGCTCTTTATGTAAGTCCTTAATAATATGTATTTTGAATATGTTTGTGCGTTGCATAAAATGGTTAATCCTTGTTATGCGAGGATTATAAATTGCTGACTTTTAAATTGGAAATGTTTCTCCTAATTTTAATGTTCTCAAATAGAATCATGAGTTGTAACCCTACTCCTGACCAGCTCATAAAACTTAATGATCCCACTGGGAAACAGGACAGGAAAAAGCCAGCCCACTGGCACCTTCTCTCAATGTATTCTAAACTGGTACCTTTTCTCAATGTATTCTAAATGTATTAAATATTGCTTTTTGGTGCATTAGATGTTTTCCATAATCAAAAATTGGAGTATCTACAAATTTATCGTGTGTTAATCTTTAAATGTGTGTAATTCTGCATATGAATGTAACGCCGTGTTTCTATCAGTTATATATGTAATTTTTGGTATCTTTGGAGTTGTCATGTTGTGACCCAACTATCCACCTATATGAAAGGTGTGTAAAATGTATTAATCTGGAATTACGAACTTGCTGAAATATCACTGCTGAAATCTTATAAGCCAGAACTTATTAGAGTGGGTGTTTCCCCATAGACAAAGGAACTTTTTCCCGCTTCAGATCGCGGACGTTCATTGGTTGTTCACGCGAACAGAGGCGTGAACCAGTCGAGCTATAAGGACTGACCCAGGAATTTCCTCCCTCTCTCTTACGCTCTTCTCGTCTCCTCTTGTCCCTGTCTGGTCCCTCTCAGCACGGCGGCTGAGAGAACAGCCCTTCTCATGGCTCCTTCGGGAGCTTTCATCTCCGTTGTTTTCGTTTCTTTTCATTACTAAGTTTATTCATCTATTCGCCTCTCCACATGAGGAAGACGAATTCTGAAACATTGCTTTGTTGGACCTTTCAAATACCGCGCGATTCCGCAGCAGCCCCGGAAGACACGAAAGAACACGCCTAGCTACAGGATCATGCTGCTCACACGCACGCTGGTCTGGCGAGTCACAAAGAGACACATGCAAGTATCATTCTCTATGGAGATTTAAATGCTGCTTAAAGTTTGTCTATTTCCTTTTCAAGGTGATTTGATTCGTTGTTGTCTTTCAAGGGTTACTGTATGTGAGTTTGCATAACTGAGCGTAATTCGCTCACCTCTCTCTCTCATTCTCTCTCACTCATTCTCTCTCTCTCTCCCTCATTTGGATTCCGTTATGTCTTGTACAAAGTTACTGTCTGTATTGTCATACGCGTATTTACTCTGTGTGATTTGTAGTTTGATGTATTATTAGTTCAATTATTAAAAACCAATATATATTCATGATTGCCTCTAAGCGCTCACATTATGAGTCAATGAAATGTCTGATCTTTAGCTACAAGCTCTTTACTTTTTAGTAACTGAAATTTCATAATGATAGGATAATGTTTTCATAGCCAGAGAATATTTTTCCTTGAATTATAAGAAGTGATAACTTTATTGAAAGTTGATAAGTTAATCTTACGGCCGTTTGCTGGACAAACCACTGTTTGATTTGCGGTAATTTACAGTAAGAGATATCACTATAATTGATATGAAGAATGGAATATTGACATATTAATGAGTAAATTACAGTGCCTTGTAATGAGTTGTTGATATATACAATTGACCTATTTTTCTTCTTCAATAATTTTAATGTAACTGTCATATGAGATATATATATATTAATCATATTCCTGATTAATTATTAAAATTCCCTATATATCACTTGAGTTAATTATAATGTACAACCCAGTGCGGCTACAAATGCTAGGTTCTTAGCCATATCCCTTTAAATGAATCTTTCCTGATTCCAAGCCTTCAGCTCTACCCTGGGCTGAGGCCCTAACAATTAAGTTGGGTATGTAGCTTAGGCCTTTTGGCCGTAAGGGGTACTGTCACAGACAGCCGTCTAAACGTCCCAGGGGCAACTCCCATGGAAACGGTAGAGTTGGTACTTAGTGCTCGCCATGATTCTGGTCTGCACTCCCCTCGTGGGTATACTGTTCCCCAAAGCGGCCCCTAGAGGACGCAGTTCGAAGTTCCCTCGAAAGGGAACTGTCTCAGGTTACGTATGTAACCATAGTTCCCTGAGTAGGGAACGAGACACTGCGCCCTCTAGCTCCCTGCCATGCTTCGGAAGCAAGCTTCAGAAGAAGAAGATAGTGACGTGCTCTCCCGGTGCTTATTTATAGTCGCGTCGGTAGTGACGTCGGAGGCTGTCGCCGGCCAACAAGTTGGTGTTTTTTCAATGTATGCTTCAGACACGGTTCATGACGAGGTGTTCCCCAAAGGGGCCCCTAGAGGACGCAGTGTCTCGTTCCCTACTCAGGGAACTATGGTTACATATGTAATCTGAGACAGTTTTGCTAGGAGATTCTGAATGACATTTCTGCTGAACCCTACTGTTGAGCTCTTCAACTTTTCTCTTATGCAAGATTGTTTCCCCAAAACAAATGCCAGATGTCCTCTAGTAAGTAAGCAGTCATTTAGCAGATGCTTTTAATTTTTTATTTTTCAAAACAAACTCCCTTTAGCTACGTCACATTAGCAGTGAAAGAAATGGCTCACAGGCTCAAATCATATGGAAAAGTCTCACAGCATGACAGAGAACGATTCCAACTTGTGCTACAATAGAGAGATTACACCTATTAGACAAATAAACCAACCTTTCTTCTCCTTGTTTGTGTGCATTACTTCACTCTCAATAAGAGTGTTCATTTGAAATGCTGCCCAGTGGGGTTCACACTTGCCCAGCAGACCTTTAAGGTTTCTCACTTTGCATAATGATTAGTAAAATGTGAACTGTTCATTTGTGACCTGATGATGAAGTGGATTTCAACATGGAGATGTTGATGCTTCTACCCCAGTGTCTTTTTTTGTCACAAAGCAATGATTATGAAAAACTGCCTTGATCAGGTAATCCCAGAAGAAATTTTCTAACTCAGAAGTTGTCATTCCATATCTCAGGAGACTTAATGCGTTATTTAAAAATGTAATTTCAATTTTTGTAATTTCCTTTAGGAGAAATGAGAATAGATGCAAATTATACAATTGAGGATGTAAAGTAAAAGTGCAGA
Source organism: Carassius carassius (assembly GCF_963082965.1). Lineage (NCBI taxonomy): Eukaryota > Metazoa > Chordata > Actinopteri > Cypriniformes > Cyprinidae > Carassius > Carassius carassius. The sequence goes on from NC_081760.1 coordinate 11,148,993, forward strand.
GCTTTAAAATAAATGTGGACAGCACTTCTGGTCATTTGAGCTTGGAAAAATTAAAAAACGAATACACGAATGTGAATCTTGCAACATTTTAGCAAAGTTGGTTGTTGTACATATTAATGCAGTTGGGAAATTAAATGTCTGTTGAGTGGTACTGAAAGCGTAAATGCATCTATACCAAATTTGAAAAGAATGTACTGTACCACTTATGCTAAACTTAACCAACTATGTTGACAAAAGAAAACATGATGCAAAAACGCATTTGTTGATGCACCAATGTCATTTTAGCAAGTTTTTTTTTTTTTTTTTGCTCGTTTTTTTTCGCTTGTTTCATGGAGTCTGAACCCAAACTTTCATTGCTGCTCTAGGTGAGCTATTGAGCAAGTTTAATAGTAAAACAAAAAAAAAACCTTCCATATGGAGTTGGTTCTGCACTTTCAAAATGCACTTTTCAAAAGGTACACTTTTGTACCTTATTTAGCCCAAAGGGTACATATAAGTACCATAAAGATGCATATTAGTGCCTAAATTGTACATATTACAACCTTTTGAGTGGATAAAGTGACAGCTTTTTCTTCTTCAGGGTTTTTATTTATTTTCTTCTGATAAAGCACTATGATAAAAGTGAGGCTCATTTCAGCTGGAAGCTGCAGTAAATTGTATGTATGCGTGTGCTTTTAAAGTTTAGCAAAATTTTACAAAAGAAGTAAAAAAGTAGGATAAGTAATGGAGATATTATATATGTCAATCGTACATTTGACTTCCCCAAACAGTGGTAACCTCATCTACACACTGAGATGACCACCATCCATCCAAGGTTTCCAATCAGTGATACACACCCCAAAGGCAGAACATACACACTAATGGTGCATTTTTAGACAACACTGACATATCGATCAACACTCAACTGGAATGATACACATTTGTGCCACAACAGCTTGTTTAAAAATTACTGAACCTGTGTTGAAAGGATAATAGGAAAAATGCCACTTGCTGACCAATTACGGCTTTACAACAACCATCACACTTCTTGCACCCAGGGGACCAACACCGATCTCTATATGAAAAAAGAAAGATAAATCAATGGCCAAGTCTTTATTTACCAAGCTTTTGGAAAAGAGTGAACTGTCTGTCCTGTATGATGGATGTCTAGCATGTTTGAGAATACTACTAATGAGACCTTTGTGTTTACATGCATGTCATATTGTACTGCCGCTATAAAGGGGGATTTAAAAAATGTCTGCTTTTCCAAGTGTAACAAAATATCAATTTCACACTGACAATAGGTGCGTTTACATGGACACTATTTGCTTCCATCGAAATTAATTTATTCTGATTGACGAATCCGAACATAGTGTTTACATGAATGCTAAATAAAGTGATCGGGTTGATATGCGAGTTTATATGTCACAAGCTTCTGATCTGATTTCCTCTTGACATCCGCACACTGCATGAATATAAAGAGTTTCCCGCTGTTGTGGCATACTGTCTTAAAAAGCACATGTGATATTTATCTACTTTGGGTTCTGGTGACAACCAGCACATGAACTCTTGTGAAGTGCTGCTTAATTGAAAACAAAAATATTAAATGTGCCCCTTCCCGCACGCAAAACCAGTCATTTGTTGATGAGAGTCTTAAACAAGGACTCTGGTGAAATGTTGTCCTGCTCCACTTCACAGATGTTGAGTGAAAGGGGAGTTTTATAATGACGGGATATTTATTTCTGACACTTGCTTCTAGTGCTTCTAGTCGTAATGCGATCGAATTAGTAGTGTCCATGTAAGTACATCTAATGACTGCATCATGAAATCAGTATTCTAAAACCTATCGAGACATGAAAGCATTCGAAGACATCATCGTCCGAATCAAGATAAATGTTGACTATAAATGTTTATATTTCCTTTAATACCCAAAAGTTGTGACAATAGATCAATCAAATTTGAATATACTATATTAACTAGTTGTACTTCTATACAATAGTGTAATGTCTAATGTAAAACTTACTAATGTAAACTGTGTACTTAATGTGAAGAATGCTGTTTTTATGACACACAGAGTTCATGTCTGTGTAGAGCATTCCAGATCCTTCCTATCTTCCTCTCTCTCTCACTCTCTCTAGGCCCTTTATATATAGAAAGCGAGAGAGAGAGAGAGAGAGAGAGAGAGAGAGAGATGAAAGACAGTTTCTCTCTCTATCTCTCTCTCTATATAAATAACATAAACAATTGCAGTTCAACTTTTTTGCAAAAATGATCTGTTTTTGTCAAGCCTTGTCATTTCACCATTATCATTACTAACACTTTTCTTACAAGGAAATCAAATGTCAACATTTGACAGCTCAGTTTGGCTCTCTGTCGCCTCAAAGAAACACAAAAAGACACACGAATCAAATAATTGTTATTTTTTCTTTCTACTTTTCTGTCACTCTTGGGTCAGTTCTTTTTCTAACAACTTTTCTTTCCCTATCTCACATGTCAGTATAGTTACAATTAAAAATGCCATAGTGTAATGTGAACCCTCAATGTTAGCAAACAGAGTTTTGTTTCTCTAAAGGAATGACAGTTCATTAAGCCAGTCTCTTATAAAGCCTTGTTTTTAGGTTAATTACCGTTAGAAGCTCTGATGCTTCTGTGATCATCAGAGAAGCATCAGATTGCATCAGATCCCCTCCACAACTCACCAGAGGAGCTCTTGTGTTTAATTAGGGCTGCGTGGTGCACCAATAAACAATGTATTAGGAGACAGCAGATAAGTGCCTAAGTCATTAACTAGGGTTCATAAGCTGTCTTTACATACAGTCATAATTGCAGCAATATGGCCCCATTTGCAGCAGGTGATCTTTTTACGGATCTTAAAGAGTTTATATTGGTTTATTGTTTGTGGTTTAAAGAGTAACCTTTCATTGTCAGCTGGTATACATAAGCAGTGAATCATCTTCCACCTGTTTGAATCACCTTCTGTGACTGTAGGTGGATTTTATAAGCAATGGAAATCCCCCAAAGGCTTCTTTCTTTATGTTTTTAATGAATATTATGAGATACTATTCCTGAAAATGGGAAAAAGAACACAATGTGCAAGTAACTAACCATACGTTTAAGTGATAGAAAAAGTGATGCTTGCTTTAATATGTCTCCCAAATCATTAGGGAGTCGTTCTCCTCAGTTTTAACAGAGGCACGTTTTATATGTCAGTTTCTACACCACATTTAATGGAATTAATGTTCCAAGAGCACAAACTCCCCTTCAGGGAATGATCACTGTTCAGACCAATTTATATTAATGACATTTTTTAAACATCTCCAGCATATCATGATGCTATTATTTAAATTCCATTAAGCCACATACGCACGTGGTGCGTACGGATGATTACATTGTAAAATCGATATCCTTTTCAAACAGATCTACTAAAACAACATTTTGTACATAGAGATGATAAAAGTTTTTATTTTTATTTTTTAACTTGCACTTTGAAACTCGTTTTCAATAGTTTACATTTTCAGGCTCGCAGCAATTAATTGTGTTTTTTTTTTTTTTTTAGTTGAAAACTGTGCCATGTAAACTTAGATACTGTACTAGATTCTGCCCATTAGATACTGTACTTGACCAAGCAGAAGTCTATCAATAGAACCTACTATAGCTGGTACCCACTTCCCTTTCCTTCAGGAAATCAATTAGGATGACTGTACAAATGTTATGTCACCTACTCAATATCTATGGTATAAGCTGATGAGATTTTATTTCATATTTGTTTCCACACCACTGCATGCAGCACAGCCTAAAAAAAAATTCTATGGCATAAGATCCACTCAGGCAGATGGCCATTAACTGTCAAATGAAGATTGATGTCTTTAATACATTAGAAAAGGCCTTTTAAAGTAAGTTTCCATATAACATGGCTCCTATATCTTTAAGTAAGGCTTTTACTTTTCTAATGTGCCTTTAAACCAGCCATATAGCTCCAGGCCCTATTTTGGATTCAGACGGAGTGGATAATCCAAAATATTTTGAAGGCCATTATTTGCCATTTGTCATTTTTACCTATGTCTGAAGTACCAGTGAAGCTTTTTTACTTTCCTCTCCAGCTGTCAGCTGCATTGAGATAGCTTTTATCAAGCCAAAGAGAATGTTCTCTGTCAGCCATTGAATACTGCAACCCTCCAAATTTAGATTTGCCATTCAAAATGATAGAGGTGTCACATAAAAAGAGGTCTGACTGTGTCAGTGCATTTATAAAAGGTGTCAAACATGCTGGTTTGAATCCAACATTTAAGTGCTTTTCCTTTCTCTGCCTTCAATGCCAGCCAGCTGGAGAAGAAAACAAAGGGGGAAGATATTAAATGCCATTGCTTCATCTGTCAAACACATCATAAACAACATCAGCTGTGATTGCCAAGATAATTTTTGTCACTGCATGACCTGTTGGAATGGTCATCTACAGCACTCGCAAAGCCAGTAAAAATAAACCCCTCCCATTGGTTATTCTTTGTGATTGTTTCTCTCTCTCTCTGTGTTTTTGGAACCCCACATTGGCCACTTTTGAGGCAAGTGCGGCTCAAGGAAAAGAAACCGAAAGGAGAGAAGTATAGAGAGTAATATTGCCAACCTCTCAACAGGGGGCAATCACTTTACCTGTCGTCTTTAATTTTCCAGCTCAAGGGACAAGAGAAAGTGTATAACAGCATTCACAGACACCCAGATGTTCCATTGCCAAGTATCTGGCATGCTTTTTTCTTTCCTGTTTCTGAATGATGACTGAGTCATGTAGGAGTTGACAAAAAAAGTAGCAAAAGATTATGACAAAATTGCACGTATTTAGCATTTTGCTGTGGTGGCAAATAAAAGATGAATTATTCATTTGAACTGTCAATGATGCTCTTATTCGGCAGGCAAAGTGGAAACTGTGCTAAAAGGAATTGACTCTGGAAAGGAAAAGTTCATCCAAATGCCAAGCCTGCAATATGCATGGTTATATAAATAATATTGTTTGATAATCTTCACATATATTATTTAAATTCTCCCACTAAGACATAGTATTTATTTTAACACTTTCATTTAAATTTAGTTTAAGTTATGTACTTATGTGCTTTTGTCATTATTATTATTATTATTATTTTCCTTTTTATAATACATTCATTATTTTTAATAATATTTAAATTCGGTTTTAATGACTTTGTGGTCTGTTCTTCACACAAGTAGCTTGCCTTGGCAACTACCTGAAACACACTGAAAGGGATTGTTCTGAGTATTTTGCTTTGTAAATGAGGCACAGTGTAATGGAGAGTTCACAAAGAAACCTTTGCTGAAAGATGAAAAGGTAGCCTACTAGGTAGCGGCATCACAAACCCTAAGGAAATTATTTCATAATACTTTGTCCGAAAATTACCGTTTTATTTTGATTATGTTGTCAAGACCATAGATTTGTAGGTAGACGTCCCATTCGACTGCGCCAAGCATGTAGACTCGTCCGCCATCTTTAACCATCAGTTTGAAATTATTCAGCATAATAATCAATAGCTAATAATCAATGTTTCTATCCACCTATTTTTATGCCCATTTTGGATTAACACAATAAAAAAATGCTGGATGGAAACGCCAAGATGTGCATAAATGTAAAAAATATACATACAAACTTATGCACACAGCTTAGTAGGATAAACTTTTTATAATATTATAGTATTTCTGTATAATTACGGTCTTACATGACTGCGTTCCCGAAAAGCAATGACCGTATTTATTGTGTTACTTCTGCTCTCTCTGAAGCACAAATTACTTAAGAAAATTATTATATTCAGTGGCTTCTCCTATTTTTTCTTACAGATAATTAGTGCAAGTTTATCAGCAATCGTTGGGTGGAAATGGTGCTCCATTCGCAAATGTTTTATGCTATATTCCAGTTTTGTGCATGAGTTAAATGAGTTAAAAACATAGCTAATGAATATTCGAAGATGCCAAAATCCTGCACAGACGATGGTTGTAAAACCGCTGTGATTTAAATTAACAAAGAAATGTGACAACCTTTGAGAATATGTTGGTTTGTGTATTTAAATGTATTAACTCAATATTACAAGTTTTGAAACATTGGTAACTTTTAATGTTATGTTAGCTAACATGCTCATCTTGTTGTATGGTATTAGTTAGGTTTACACAACAACATGTTGAGCTCTCTCAGCCACCGACCTTGAGGCTGTTATGGTGAATGACGTCAAGTTGACTCTTTGAATATGGTGGACGGCTTACTTATAGCAGTCCATAAAAACAGTCATCTACGTATACATTTCTATGGTCAAAACACTCACACGCAATAGTGAGGGAAGCAGGGCATTGATACTGTTTATTATGCAATGAATTTAGCAAATTAATGATAAGCCTTAAAGGACTTTTACTTTGAAATGTCATTGAGGTTCTTCAAAAACTCACCTATTGCTTTCCCTAAAACATTTTATTGTATTTTTTTCTGGTAATCTATTCCTTTATGTCCTTGCGCTGACCTGACAAAGTGGCATGGAATGATATAGATGAGTTTGGTCACAGGCCAGAATGGCAGTGTCAGATAAATCTACTGATGAAACATCTGAATCCTTCACGGGAGGAATCAGTGAAGGTCTGTGTCTAAAATAAGAGCACCACTGAGAGGGCTTGAGGCAAGATGATGTTTATGTGACACAACACAACAGTTTCTTCCATTGATTCTAAATTACCCAACACTCATAAGTCTTGTTCAACTCTGGCGTTCCACTTGATCTAGCACCACTACAATACTGTTGATGGTCTCACACTGATGAAACCACAGTGGCTGCACTCACCCGTAGATCATTTGTCCTCTGAGGAACGATGGATAAATGGCTCTGTATTGGCCTGGGGGCAAAGTCGAAAGACAAGGCCATTACATTTCCAATCCCCATTCTCAAATTAGTCCACACATCCTCCATTTTGAACGGGAGGTCTTCCTTTGTTGTCGCCTCCAGCCCCGGTCTAAATGCCTCCTCCACCCAAGCAACATAAACACATATGCTAATTTAAGATTTATTGCTGGTATATATTTCACGGCTGTGCGGGTAAAAGCTCTCATTTTGTTAATCTAGTTCACCATGCAGTGATACAAGTGATTCTTCATGTAGCATGCTATAGTGCAACCAAATCTATATCGTTAGCACTGACTGCATTGGTTTTCTTTTAGTGACAGAAAATGTTTAACCTTTAGATAATGGTAAATGTCAAACTAAATTAAAGGGATAGTTTCCAAAAATGAAAATGTGATTGTTTACTCACCTTCATGTCATTGAAAACCTGTATGACTTTCTTCAGCGTAACATAAAAGACAACATTTTAGAAATATATCTCCAAATAAATCAATTATTTTGATATTTTTCTCTCTCTTTACAATGAAAGTCAATGGGGTTCAGTGTTGTTTGAACTATCATGTGTTGTGTTCTGCAGAAGAAAAAAATCATACAGGTTTGGAACAACATGAGGGGGTAATAAATAAATATGATAATAAATAAAATCAGACATTTCAAATGAAATAAAATAAAAACAAAACAAAATGAAACTGAAAATATAAAAGTATTGTTTTTACAATAAGAATTTAAAAAAAATATATAAACACTAAAAAGACTAAAATACAGAATACTAATATAACACTGCTGAACACAAGTATATGGTAAGAGGAATGGTTAAATATCACAAATACACTAAAATGTCAAAAAAATCATTCAGTTGGAGTATTTGCTCATCGTCTATCTACTTTAAAGTTTTGGAATTTCCAAATTCCACATTTTGGAATAGTCAAAGTTGCTAAAACATTGCTGCCAAATCTGACTCTGAAGACTGGAGTAATGATGCTGAATATTGTTTGCAGGAATAAATTACATTTTAAAATCTATTCAAATAAAATTAACACCATTACTGTTTTTACTGTAGTTTTGGCAGAAGAGCCAAGGACTTTTGAATGTGTATTTATTATTATTATTATTTGGGGTAATGTGCACCAGTGAATCTTGCACAATAGGACCAGGACATTGCAAAACTAGCTAAAAGTGCTGTGGCTGTTTATTCTATTTATAACGTTCAGGACTGGATGGACCTTCCACTCTGTTACTTGTCCATGAAGACCTTGAAAATCCTTCCTAAGCCTGGGTTTTCAGAGCCGTAAAGGCATTGCAAATCATTCTCAGTCACATTCTTGCTGATTTGGTCTGGCAGCACATAAACTTGCTTACACATGATTACAAAGAGTGATACTCTTAATTCTAAAAAAAAATAAAAAAATATAAAATCATTTTTAATGAGCATATAATCAATGCGAGGTAAATGTTTTTTTTTTTTTTTTAATCCTCAAAAGCAATATGGGAAAAAAATTCACAATTTGAAATGAATACAAAAGGCAAGGCTGGATGCAATGATAAAATAATATGTAAATAAATAAATAAATAAAACCAAAAATATGCTATAAACTATACAGATTATTATATTGACTTTTCCTATATATATATATATATATATATATATATATATATATATATATATATATACTGTATATGTAGACACACACACAAACATGTCACCCACATATATCCAATAACTACATACTGTACATGTTTTTTTTTTTTTTTACATTGCCTAATACAATTCTCAGTGTTGTTTGGCTTCCCATGTTCATAGATAGATAAATAGATGTAGAATACACATGTAGAAATGTGCACATATGTACTGTTTGTTTTAGTGGTTCATTTTCTTTGTTAATAAACCAATTTGCTGGATCCCCCACATATTCCCTCTCCGATATTCAAAAGCTCATGGCTAGACAGACTGCACTCGACTGTTCTCTCGAGACTAGATGGGGTGAGTTCACTCAAGCGATGCTTTGCCATATGGCACTGCAGTGTTCAAGCCGTCAGCGCTTTTAATTCACCACAATCTTTAAGATGATATTCATCTTTGCAGAACTTATTAAGAAGCTTTTTCCATGATAATTTCGCCCAGGATTTGGGGCAAAGAGATTTTTCCAGTGTTCATTCTGAAGAGATGTTTCTTCTGTTGCTTAATCATCTCAAGCTGAGATTGGACGCTCCTCTAGAATGAACAAGATATGCGGAATCCAATTTGATTTAATTCATTATCCACTTCAGCGGCTGCTAAATGAGAACAATTGATTCTACATGGAGACTAAACTGAAGGCATGTGTGACGCATGTAAGCATGCAAACACAGCGGCCTGGAGGTGTCCGAGCTGGATCACTAAAGATGATTGGTTGTTTGTGTCATGCAGTGTGGGCAAGAGGATTCTGGAAACAACCCAAAGGAAAGCACTAAGTGAGCAGACTGCATGGACGAGATGCGAGATGCATCTCTCTGCAGAAGCCAAAGGAACCCCTTGGCATTCTTGTGTTGAAGCAGCCAATAGCCTCACTGCTGTCAATGAGAAACCTTTGGAGTCAATCCAGTGATGCAAAAGATAAAGGAGATGTATGTACTGCATGGAGAATTTTAACTACAGACTCTTTTGTTTTCCATTTCATTAAAACGAACAGATGTTATTTTCTTTTTTTATATATAATGATCCCATTAAAACTGTCTTGGAAACCCTTTGATGCCTAACATGTAAACATTTTATGGTTTTACCCTTGTTTCAGATCTTTTAGAAGTAAAAATATGAATTATTACACTATTTATATATTGCATTATCACACATACACAAAGAAGAAATTAATACTGCTATTCAGCAAGGGTACATAAAATTGACCAAAATTGACAGTAAACACATTTATAATGTTAACATATTTCCTTTTCAAAGAACTATATATCTAATTCAATTAGATAAGTTATTTAACACTGTAATAATATTTTTATTTTTAGTTTTATCTGCATTTTTTTATTAAATAAATTAAGCCTTTACGATGATAAGGAACTTATTTTTAAATCTTTAAAAAATCTTTCTGATCTTTTGAACATTTGAATATATATATATATATATTTTTTTTTAAATATTTAGCAATTGTTTAAATATGTCAAATATTATAAATATATAAAAGCTGTAATTTTATACAAAAAGTAGAAACTATAATTAAAATGCTTTTAGGATTCATAAAATGTTATGAAATAAGCCTTATATTCTATGTAAATATCTATGAACAGAGAACTAAAATTATAATCTATTATTGATTTACATGACAAGGTTTGCGAGTGACAACAACAGTAATTTCAGGATAGAATCCCGAAGTAGAATGTGTTTGTCAGTTCCGTAAACAGCTAAACTCTGCGTGTATGTGAAATCACGTAAATCACTTGTGACTAAATTGATGACCATATTTAGCTGCCAAACACGTATATGAATAAATTCACACCACAACACTTATATCCCTGATGGCCCATGAAAATGCCAAGAGATTCTTATGGAAAATGGCATGTATTTAAATGATACATTTAGAGTGAAAACATGCTGACCAAAGAGAAGGATACATCATACATCTACATGAAGAGGTTGTTCTCTCTTTAAACTTCCCTTCTCTCTCTCTCTCTCTCTCTCTCTCTCTCTCTCTCTCTCTCTCTGTCTCTCTTTCAAACACATGTTGGTGATTGGAATGTCCTTTGTAGTGAAAAGAAAAGCAGAATTGGACTGTACTGGGTATTACAGAGCTCACAAGATAAATCTAGCACAAGCACAGACAGCAAAATGGGACATGAATTTCTCTCTCTTTCCTTTACTGAAGAAAAAAAAAAGTTGCACAAAAACTTGCTTACTCTTAGCAGTTTCTTTACTTTTTGCTAAGATCAGTTGTTCTTGGACAGATGCTTATTTGGCTTTCAAGAGCATCAGACTGTTTATCTCTCATATATAGAGCAAAAAGCACTTTTTAGGGCTGTCATTGGACCTGCCTGGAATGATGAAGCTGCACGTGGATGTCTGACCCGGTGGAGGATGATAGTATCTATGAAAACTTAATCCCTAGTGAATGGAGGTCATTCTTAACCTCAGGTGGATGTGATCTGTTACTCAGACCAAGCAATTTTCTGAGAAAGCAGTTCTAAATCAAGAGCTCGAAAAAAACATTTTAATAAAATGTGGCCAATAATTTTTTTTTTTTTTTTTTTTGCAATTTTAAAGTGTGTCACTATGAAAAACAGTTCATAGTGGAGTCTGACTTGTTTTAAATAGTGTAATATATTATCATTCAATACTACAACAAAATAAAAGGTAAGTCTACGGATTTCACCCAAGCCATGATTTGCCAAATATTCAAAAGTTAGAATAAACTGCAATCTCTTGACCAGCAAATGGTTTCCACAGCAATGGAAATATCAGGGAAATTTTGTATGGTACTTTCTAGGCCTTGCAGAATCATTAAATGTGCACTAAGTCTTGGTCGATTTTGTAGGAACAAAATATTAAACAGAGGGGTTATGTTCAGGCAAGAGGCAGACACCGTGTAAATACTGGAGCAGCTTTCCAGTGGTGGAGAGAACTCAAAGAATGGGAAGGCCTGGAACCGGATGCCAAGGTTGCTTTGTTTCTTCTTGATAGGTGAGTTATGTTTGATTTTTATCTTTTACACACAACTTTTCTGTGTTGGCATTTGCTTGAATATGCTGTGGTCGTCAGTCATGTATACGTACGTGTGGAGCAGAGTTATCAAAATAGGGGTGAGTTCCTGGGGTATGGGCGTGTTTGTTTTAGTGCTTTCAAATATCAACATTGTATGGCAAAAATCACTTAGTGCACCTTTAATATAACTGTAAGAATACATTTCTAAACTAAAATGAGCATAAAACATTTATCTATTATTAACTTTAGAACATTTGATCAGTCATAAATTGCCTTTTCAAAATGAAATCTCTATAAAAATCCATGTCTTGAAATGACAAACAACTAGAGAAATTATGAGACTTCACTGTTCTGTTATTTTGAGAAAGACAAACAACAGACAAAACAAAAAACAAAACAACAACAACAACAACTGAGGAACATTGTAAGACAGACAGATGGATGGATGAACGATTGATAGATAACTAGATGGACAGACAGACAAACAGATATCCATAACTCCACTGATTCTCAAGGTTAATCAGTTTTCCTTATGAAGTTTTATCTACTAAACCGTATATGTTTTATATACTAAGACTAATTAAAATGAGTGATGAAGCTGAACATAAAGTGCTATATTTTACAATGTAGCGCTTTAATGTCGCGCAGTAAAGATCGTAAGCACAAAAAACAACAAAAAAAAAAACACTTGATATCTGCTATTAGAATTGAAGAGTCTGTCCAATCATCCATTGATCAGATGACTGGTGTCCTTTTTTGTACCCCGGCCACAAATTGTTTTTTCCCCATGGCATGGCAGCTTCATCAACAACAGCTGCTACCCTAAAGAATACATTTTGGCGAACCAATAAACCTTACTGATCCACATGCACCTACCCATATTTCCACAGCACTACAAAACACTTTAATCTTTATCGTAGACCACTGATATGAGGGATCCTGGGATATTTATCAGATTTTATAAATTGTATTTTTCCCTATTACATAGCTTCTGTTCTTATGCATCTACTTATACCCAGTTTGTGTTGCATAGAGAGTTAACATTGATATTGCTATGAAGAGTTCAGATGCAAAAGCCTCTAAGTGCATCTGAAAATTAAAATTGCCATCATTAATTTAAAATTAGCATTTTTATAAGGCTTCTATGGTTAGGTTCAGTCATTTTACTTTAATGGAAATGTATAGGTCTTTTTCTATGCTATTAATGTAAAATAACTGAACATAATATAGGAGCCTGATAAAAATGCTAATTTTAGATGTAAATTTCAGATGGCACTTAGAGCCTTTTGCATCTGAACTCATTCCCATGATAACCAGTTACATCACAAGCAAAGGCAAATGGATTTTTATGAATATTTATGAATATATAGGCATTATGGATTTGTTGTGTCACTTGATATTGTATAGTTAATGTTAGCCCATGATAAACATAAACGTCTTTCTCACACCATGCAAATGGCTGCAAATGACCAAAAATATTTATATATCTTTGTATGAAGGGTGCTTAATTAATACGAGTGGATCTCATTTGCAGAGTGCATAATTATCAGAGAAATATGCAGCCTAATTGGTTAATTTGCATTTTTACATTATTTGTGATCCATTATGTGCCAGAAGTTCTTGTTAAGTGTGGGTTATAAATATCTTAGCGTCACCGTCTTTAGCACTGGCTGGAAGTTACGTATGAACAGTGCCCACCTAGCCAATATAGACAACAATGTGATCTCTCTGTCCACATTTGTTTTGCACTCTGCTCCTTCATTGTGGCCATAAAGTACATCATCATTATGGGACCTCGCTTTGGTCATTCATATCTTTGATAGAACAGCTGTTTCTGTGCTTCGGCGTAGCACATTACTTTTGCCACTGAAAAATTTAACAGAGACAACGGGGAAATAGAAGTGTATAACCTGTCTGAACTGTCCAATTTGGAGTTAATGCGTCCACGTTTTGATGTGCACTGGCAGAACCAAAAGTCATTTAGTTGTTTTGGTCCACTACACACACTGTACCCTGCCTGCTAGTTGGCCCCATAGGTAGAACATAGTTGTGCACAAAGTTTTGTTGTTATTATGTCTGTATCCAAAAAAAAGTAGACCCTTTACAGATTCGATTGATGTATTGCTCTTATCTGTATGATTAAAACTGAAAGTGTAATTTAAGTTCTTTTCGGGGTTATCAGGAGAAAATGACTCAAAACGCGTATCCGCGTTAATCGACTCCAGAGGGTTAAAAAAGCAAACATAAGCTCACAACACAACGACATTAAGCCACAACACAAATACATTAAGCCACAACACAAAGACATTAACCCACAACACAACGAAATTCTCACAACACAACGAAATTTTCACAACACAACGAAATTCTCACAACACAAATACATTAAGCCACAACACAACGGAAATGCTCCCGACCACTATTGGGCAGTTGGTCTGCAGAAACGGGCAATAGACTACGTATTTCCTGTGAAATCTCAGGGCGAATAAAATGTTCCTGTCTTTATTCTGTGTGAGTGCATTACCAGCTGAAAACTTTTATCCATAAAAGATGAATATTAAATAATATTTATACATTTTGCTATAATACAACAAATTAAGTATACCACAGCAATATAATTATTTAATGAAGAGTTCCATAAACATCTGTGAGGGTGGTTTACACAGCTATTGCTGTGACCCGTTTTGTGAGGTTCCTCAAAGGTTTTTCACACTTCTCCCCTGGATGTAGAAACTCGAAATAAGTGGATTCAAATTAGTAATGTAAGATTTAAGGATTTCAACATCATTCAGGCGCCTCTTCAAGAATGACAACAGCATGCGAATCTACACTAGGTAAGATCTAAACCTCTATTACTATATTAACGAGCACAATGTAGGCTTATTGTGAATTTTTTAATTGTCATTATTTATTTTTTATCGCTGTGGTTGCCTGTTTATTTAAAAACCTCTTCCGTGGATCAAGGCAATACCTGTTAGTAGATGATTAACCCAAAAATAAAAAAATAAAGCTGTCATCATATACTCAACATTATGTCGCTGTAAACCCATATGGCTTGCTTTGTTCATTGGCATACAGAAATGTTGTAAATAATGTTACCGTCAGTCAGCTATCTAGATAGACCCTACAGAATAAATTCAAAACAGTTTAGAATGACACGAGGGAGAATAAGCTAAAACCCCAGCTAAAATCTTTTTACAGACCTACCTTTTTTCCACTTGTATGTCAATACATTATACATTTTTAAGTATCCTTCAGGTTCAGTGTAGGCAAACAAACTTTTTACATTGTTTGGTGTGTATTTTCTGAAAACATGTCTCATCCAATCTAGATTTGAGAAGTAGATCCATTTAATGTCCTTTTGGAGAGTTATTGAACCTGCATTCCACATGGTTCGTGTGACCAGAGCAAGGACAGCTAAAGCGAGGAGAGAAGTTGGAATAACAAGCAATGCAATGGTAAATATTGATATTGGATTGTTTGTGACAGAGAAAGAAAATGTTATATTTATTTTCACTTTTTGGTGCACACGTTACATGCATGTATCATAATTATTTAACATTTATTTTGACAGTGTCAGTCTCTGCAGCCCTTCGATGAGTTCCCCCTCTTCATGCATGGTCCACCTTTCAGTCGATCTTCCACAGAGAGATCTGGCCTTACACAAAAAACTTTTGTGGTGGTGATGGATTCATTTGGTTTTATTTGTACAGACTACAATATAAAATGTAAATTAAATATTATGTAAGTGCAAATATATGTAACATTTATTTACAATATGTAAATTTAATGTTTTCTTGCTCACCAGTGTAATGTAAACATGTAAATATCCACAATTAAATTTTTTAAACTTTGATACAGTTGTAATAGTTATGTAAAATACAAATACTAATAACTATGACAGTGTAATGGTGTGTTACTATATTTTTATAACACTACTATATTTATAACACTTCTGCCACTTGGAGGACTGATAGGTCAGGCAGATCACTGCTGACATCACTGTAAACATTCTCCTGAGATGAAAAACAAAGGTATAGTGTAAATTGACCATTAAGAAAAATAAAAAAATTCCACCATCATTACAAGTTGCATGCATAATGAATAGAGCCATAATCATTATGATTGTGTTTTTGTCTTTTTTCTGTTAGGGCTAATCAAATAGGCATGTTATACATTATGAATAAAAGCAAGATATGAAAAGATGATCAATATCAATATTAGACACTTTACTCCTACCTTAACCACTCAGCGAGTTTCCTCTCTTGAAAACAGGACCACCATCCCACTGACAGGACCTGGCTTGACTCTCTAGGCATACCAATGGGGCGTGTTAATATTATTAATCAAAGTTTATTAATTATGTCATACATTAAATAATTTGATAATTCTCTTACTTACCATTGTTGTAGGTTTGTGCCAGCTCTGCTCCATTCAGTGCGAACTGCACTGATTCTCAGTTCTGAATAGTGTGCTGTCTGCTACAGTGCTGCAACAGTATGGAAGGGAGTCCGTTAAAACAATCTGTGAAGATAATAACATTGGTTTACATATTTAATTGATTTCAGATACATTTTGAATTACTTTCAGTTGCATTGTAAATTATTACATTGTAAATTACTCTATAGGCCTATTTAAAATAAATTATGACAAATAATTAATATTTTATATAATGTTACAAACATGCCAATAGACTGTAAAGAGATCAGTAATATTTCAAAGGATGTCCCTATCTCTCTTAACCATTTCTGATCTTGTTTGCTTTTTACTGAATAGCTTTATCCAGAGCCATAGAGAGAGAGAGAGTTGCGACAACGGAAGTTCGAAATGTTTGGTTGTCACGTGATTCATGTAGACTTCAGATAGGTCCAGGAAGTGCGTTGGCGGCCATTCAAACTGATAGAGTAGAGTGACAAAACTGCGATTTCTGGTAATAAGGAGTCAATAAATGCATTTATTTTATATATTTATACAACACACCGACATATGTATGTAGCATGAATATGTAGTTATAGCGATGTTGTTTTTAAAATATCAAATCAGGTAATTTTTGAGGATTAGTGTTCAATTAACTTACCGTTATTTTAAAAACTTATTTCAGGTTAACGTTAAGTTGTATAAACACGGGTTGCGGTTGCCTTTTTACGTTACATATTGTTCTTTTTTTCACTGATCTCATGTTAACTAATGTCATATTGATGACTTTCAGATAGTACAGAGACAGGCTGGTGACAGTTAATTTTCAGCTTGCACTGCACTATACTGTTAGCAGCATCAATTAGCATTTTAAGTAAATGTAAAATGAAGCTTATTGTTTACAATTCTTACAGCTACATATATTAATATAATTATGTACTTATTCATATACACAATATATTTAGGCATACTCATATACAAACATGTACACTGCCATTCAAAAGTAATGATGCTGAAAATTCAGCTTGGCATCACATAAGTATATTACATTTTAAAATAGAAAACAGTTATTTTAAATTGTAATTATATATTACGAGATGACTTTTTCTTTGTATTTTTATTGAAATAAATGCAATTAACTATTTACATCAATTCATGAATACATTTTTAATAAATTTAATAGCATTCCAAGCATTTTGTATGTGTTCTTTCTTTCGTGTTGTCCTTGCATAGTCTCCACCATGGTTTACTGTGCTGCATGGGGATGCTCCACTCGGTCAGAGGAAGGTGTGCAAATGTATGGCTTCCCCGCTGACATGGAGAGGAGAAAATAATGGTTGGATCAAGTCAGCAGCAGCAATCTAAATATAAATAAAAATTACAACAACAACAAAAAATTGTTAGGTAATTATACTTAAATTTATTTAAACCCAGGGAGCTGAGACATTGCAGGGAGTCATCAGTGTTACCTATAACTGTGCATTTAATATGTGGGTAGACAAAAAAAAAAAGTTGTGTGTGGAAACTAAACTCAAGTCACTCTGCAGGCACATTTTGAGGGAAACCAATTTGTCATGACCAAAAAATTAAAGAGTAAGCTGAGACCAGGTGCTATTCTGACAACCTTTGTGGTCAAAAAGAGGAGTGCCCCTGCTCCACGATGCACCCCTAGACCTGTAAACATACAGCAAATCGCTGCTGATTACAGCTATATTATTTCAGGTGATACATATATAATAAGTACAAACTTGTACTAGTTGAAGTAATATTTCTAATTTTGAAGTGATGTGATATTTTCAATATTTAAAATTAGCAATTCCATGTATTCTGCCTCTATCAGTTTCAAAGGTTGTGGAAAAAATGAATGAGGACACTTAGAGAAGGGAAAGTGACATTGAAGAAATAGAGGACATGGCTAGAGAGGAGAGACAGGGACAGGTGACACTACTCAGTCAGCCAGCAGCAAGTCAGTCAGCAGCCAGTCAGCATTCCAGTGAACCATCAGCCAGTTACCTGGGTCTATTAAAAAAATTAAAGAGACAAGAAAAAAAAAAATCAAACAATGCAAAGGCAGCACTAAGAAAAATAAAGAATGAAAATGCAGCTTTAAAACAAAAAAAAGGTCCCCTCAGCACTCCTGACCTGCATCCTCACTGATGCTCCATCACAGAACAGTCCAGTGGCACCACTAATCCTCCACCTACCAGCACCCACAGAATGTTACAGTATGTTACTTTTATACACTAACAAGTTTAAGTATATAATACAGTAGTATTATAATATAGATAGGTTATATAATATAGAGAGGTAATAGTCAATGAATCACAATGACTAAAAACACTCCACCCATGTTTTTGCAAACTCAATTCAATCTAAATTTATATCAATAGGGTGCATTTTATTTACAATCGTATTATTTAAACGTCTTACCTTTTAAAAGTGCGTCGCAAACGGTTTGTTCTGCTGCATCTCTACGGTGCGGCATCGGTTTGCTGCTACTTCCGGGAACTACTGAGAGGCTCCATGAGCCGCCATTGCTGAAAAAAAGCGTTCCATTGGAGTCAATGGAGTTGTCGCAACTCTCTCTCTATATGGCTCTGGTTACCAGTTTAGATTGATGTGTGTGCTTTTGCCTGCTTTTTTTGTCCATGACTGTAGTTAGAAATGCCATATTCTAAGGTCATTCAAATATAACAGTGAATTTTGTAAGATATTTATACACCACTGAAAACTGTTTTCTGGTCTGGTTTTCTGTTTTTGTGTGTGTTTTAGTACACTATGTTAAGTGTGTGTATTATTTTCATTAAACTTACCTTTATTTTGTAACTCCTGCCTCTTCTTTATCTTTGAAGCTTGGTTCAAATGTAACACAATAACTGACCACAAAATTGACTTTGCAGCACAGTTAACTGCCTTAGCCCGGAGTGACCAGACCTTTATGTTCTACACACTGCAGTTTTGTCATCTTGCCATCTGCTCATCATTAGATGATGATGCATTAAAATCCCTGTATTGGATCAGGGTGACCTATCAACATCCAGTAGACCTCCCAGAGACCAAATGACTTTGCTGGAGAAAGACTATCGTCAGGTGTCTGGAGAGTGTTTTACCATCGATCCACAACCGAGCCCAAGCTACAAACACCCAGTGCCATGAAGAGTTCACCAGAGCCCCCTGCAGACGGAGAGCACCCACCCACTGTGAGTGAGCAGTCTGCGAGATCATTGCCAACCATTACCCTGGAGCCACTGCCTCAATAGCTGCAATTCCACTGTTGGGCTAAAAGCGGGCATGCTAGTGCGTGCCAGGGCCAGTCGCGTTTCCACTGTCACTTCCGGTGCTTAATCGTGCCTCGTCGGGGCTTCCTCGGGGCCAATGGCCACGGTTTTTTGGCCCGATGAAAACCTTGGGCCAAAGCGGGACTAGAGGAGTGGTAATGAACAAAGGGGGAGTTTCTCCGTGTCTGGAGAGCGTCAGCGCCGCGGATCATTTCAGAATGATAACAGCTATAACACCAGCATTAAAGACTTTTTAAAATAACTTAATTATTCAAATCTCACTTTCAGTCAGCAGCGATCTGATCCGATGTGGATTATAATCACCATAAAAGGCAGAAATATTTAAAAGCAATGCAAAAGACTATGCACGCTAGGCATTAACATTACCATGGTAAACATGGCAAATGTGACCGTTTGAAGAAATCAGACGTCAGCTTCTTATTCTATCACAATCATGTATTTATTTAGTAACATATTTTATCTGTCATAAGTCTTGTGTCGAGAGTTTAGCTCCACATAGCCTATGGCATAAAAATATAATAATGTTTTTTGTTCGGGAGCTTTTATAAAAATAGAGAAATTATCATTAATTCTAAATGTGATGTATGTGACTACAAATAAACAGAAGTAGTTTCAACTGAATAAAGCAGGCTATTTTCATAACGATTCAGCGTTAAATATAAATAAATAAACAAATTTTCAAGCCTGATAAATTATTTCATTATGCTCAATGTATCAGGTATAGTAAAACATTGATGCTTTTGAATTTAAATATTGTGTTCGTTTTGTGATCGCGCATGTCCAAGTGATTTATTTCTTATTAGTTTTCCGATAACTTATCTTTGTTGGTCAAATGGAGTTCAGTGACATTGTTCCTGAGAAGTGTGTAAAGGGCGGGTTTTAGTGAAGCCCAGCGGAGCTTCAGGCTTGACAGTGGAAACACAGCGCTATTTTGGCCTCGGTGCTACAGGCCCTAGTCTATTAGCCCCGCCCGACCCGTTTTAAGACCTGGCTCGCACTGGCCCGACAGTGGAAAAGCAGCTAACGTGAGTCTGACCTGGGGTATGAGCCAGCACCAACTGTGGCAGAGGAAATTTTGGTTGAGTTGAACATGGAGGACTGGCTAACTGATGGGGAAACAGAGGTAGAGCTTCCCACCTTGCCTACCCATTAGCCTTCTCTGCCTCTGGATTCTTCTTGCATTGTGTCTTCGTCATTGTCACTGATCTTAACCAGTCCAGATTCTTCATCAATAGAGTCACACTGAAGGCATCAAGGGCTATTTGACCAAGAAGGAATGTGATAGGGTGCTGCGCCAGATGACCTGGCCTCCACAGTCACCGGACCTGAAACCAATCGAGATGGTTTAGGGGTGAGCTGGAACGCAGACAGAAGCCAAAAGGACCAACAAGTGCTAAGCATCTCTCGGAGAACTCCTTCAAGAACTGTTGGAAGACCATTTCAGGTGACTACCTCTTGAAGCTCATCAAGAGAATGCCAAGAGTGTGCAAAGCAGTAATCAAAGCAAAAGGTGGCTACTTTGAAGAACCTAGAAAATGACATATTTTCAGTTGTTTCACACTTTTTTGTTATGTATATAATTCCATATATAATTCCACATGTGTTAATTCATAGTTTTGATGCCTTCAGTGTGAATCTACAACTTTCATAGTCATGAAAATAAAGAAAACTCTTTGAATGAGAAGGTGTGTCCAAACTTTTGGTCTGTACTGTACATATCCACATAACCCAAACACCGTTCATTTCCAAAAGTTCACTCTTCTATATTTTATGTGATAGGATGGGGGCAAGACAAAACACATCTCTTGCCATATCCAGGCGGTGACCTCACTTAAAATGCATCTTTAATGCACAAATTCGCCCATTTGCAAAAATTCCCTTGCGCACTTATTTGTAGTTTCACTGAGAAGACAGAACATGCATCAATAAGAGGTTTGGGAATATGCTTTTAATTATTTTTTACATTCTTGTTATCCAACATGCAACTCAAATAAAACCTCAGAATAAATTAAGTAAGGCAGGATAATGTATTAACATTTGCAATACTAACATATTTTTGTGATGATCTTGCTGACAATAGAAAAAGTAGACACAAAACTGTGACTGTTTCCAGATTTGTATTTGTCTAAAATGAAAGTGTTATTTTAATAGCATAGACATATTATACTTCACTAGCAATAACATTGCTAAAGGAATGGTTCATTCAAAATTAATATTTGTTGAAAATGTACTCACCTTATGCCATCCAAGATGTAGGTGACATTTTTTTTTTACATGGTAACAGATTTGGAGAAATTTTGCATTACATCACTTGCCCATAAATGGATCCTCTGCAATGAATGGATGCTGTCAGAATGAGAGTCTATACAGCTGATGAAAACAACACAATACAAAATTCCAGTCCATCAGTTAATATCTTGTGAAGCAAAAAGCTTCATGTTTTTAAGAAATATACACAGATCACGTACCATTTACAAGCCAGAACAGCTCTGAACAAACATGTCGGTTGATTTTGATGTTAAAGGACAACAAGGGATGGACTTGTGTTTTTAGAATTTGGGGGTAAAATGTATTCAGCTGTCATGAAAATACATGAAAAAAGATAATGTAAACAGTCATGCATACCACACATGCACACACTGAAAAAGATGATAGAACGCTATTAGATGTACATGCATTGAGAAATCAAGTTAATGAGAAAAAAAAAGAAGAAAAAAAGAAAAAATATATTATATGTTGTTGGGTTATTAAGGATAATCTGTGTAGGATTGAGCTTGTAAACACACTCATTTGCTGTTTCGGTGAAATTATATTTTGCCCAATTAAAAAAAAAAAAAAAAAAAAAAAAGAGACATTTTATTTTTTTCAGAGTAATTATAACTACTGAGATTATGTCTATACATTCAATAAAAAATCATCTACACAACGCAATCAATAACCAGTTCGATTAAAGCTTTACATACATATGGAAAATTACATTCATTTGTATCTCATGAATAAAGAATGCATTTAAAATTGCTCAGTATTTGTAGACATACATGTTCACACTGACTCACAAACACACATGAGTAAACAACCACTTCCAGTTTGGTTTCATTTAAGATGATCGAACTATGAGTGCTTAACCAAGACTTACGATCTTAATTAAAGTCCTTCCATAAAGCTCATTAATGCTGTGTACAAAGTTCTTATATAATGGCTAGCTGTAGCATTAATCATTTTAAGAGCAGTATCAGTCTGCCATTTGGCCTTTTGTACAATATGCTTTATCTCACAATGCACTTAATCAGTTGAGAAGTCAAGCATGAATGTAATGACATCAAGTGTCTTTGCTGTAATACAGCCGGAGCGTTCGCATATATGTTCTCGTGAGGTTGTTCATTAATTCTCTCGTCATAATGCCCCCAAATCCCCACCTCCACCCCAGCACACCCTATTAAAATAAATCTTTGTGTGTTATCTCAGAACAAAGCGCATCTCAGATCATTAATCACAAGTGGTGAGGCCACAACAACTTCTAATCTAGAACCTATTCTTTGCCTTGACTTCCCTCTGCTGCCATACACCTGGGAGTTTCATGCAGCAATCCTACATCCCTAGACAGAAGGAAAGAGAGAATTACACTGAGAACAAGAGAGAAACAGACAAAAAGTGTAAGTATTTGGAAAGATAAAAGATAGAATAGAAAGAAATAGAAATAGAAAAGCTAAATGTCATTCATTTTCAATAATAATTTGCAATTTGAGGCCACATGAACAGCAGTGACCTTCATTTTGACGTGTGAAACTGTGACTATTGCCATGATTTACAGTGCTTTTAATTGTCTTGTTGTTAATTGTTTTTTATTGGACTCTCATTCTGAAGGCACCCATTCACTGCAGATGATCCATTGGCGAGCATTTAATGCAAAGCTAAATTTCTCCAAATCTGTTCCCATGAACAAACAAGCTCATCCACAACTCCAATGGCTTGAGGTTTGAGTAAATTTTCATCAGATTGTCAATTTATTTATAATTTTTTTGGCAGATGGTGAACTACTCCTAATAAAGATATTCTAATAATGAATCCAATTTAAAGTTAAACAGCAAAAACAATGTTAAAGTTCAGCTATGGAAGGCAGTGTGTTCCAGTTTGATTACAACAGTTTGATTATCAATATTAGATAAAACTATCTTATATTGTCTTCAACAGAAGAAATTCATACAGTTTTGGAACAACATGGATTTTCATTTATGAGTGAACTATTTTGTTATTTTAAGGGACCAATATGACACACAATCATAGGTGAATTCACCCTATTAAAAAAAAAATATAAATAAATAAGTTTTACAACTGAAGACATCCCAAAAGTGAAGTTTTTGGTGATTTTGTCAGGTTTAGCTCACTTTTGGGTACAAATTTGTCCTCAAAATATGGTTAACACACACACACAAAACAAAACACTCTGGCAGGTATAAATAAATAGGATCATTCTAACAACCTATAGAATACAAAAACTGGTTTTGAAGTCAAAATGTGAATATGCATGCACACAACAGATGTCCACACTGAATAAGCCAACAGAACACTATTGAATGTACATGGATTGAGAAATCAACTAATGAGCACATGCCAGAGATACAACAAAGATAAGAAAAGTTCAGTTGTATGCCCATGTGCAGTGAAGCAATGCATTAACTACCAATGGGACCGAAGGAAATCAGCATTCATGTGATTTGTCCCCTTTGAGAAACTGTAGTGGAGTACAGGAGCAAAACTATGAGCAATTTCCCTGTTTGCTATGTTTTTTCTCTGCCCACATACAGGAACATAATAAAAAGTGATACATGGAAAACTGTGAATATTTTTCATCTTATTTATGATATGATGTATTATGTACCACTGCAATAAGTATACAAACACATTTTCTCCTTCAGAATGTTTTAGCAGCAAGAAAACTGATGCCTTGTTGAAATAGAATGACATCTTATTTTTACTGGCAATACATTGGCCTCTCGTGACTTTCCATTATAAAACTAGTCTGAATGGGGATTGTAAGTTACTGCAGTCAGAGATGTCTTACCACACATGCTTTGACCCACATAGCAACAGTGACTTTTCCCTCCGCCCACATACCGCAAAGAATGACGGCCCGGAAGTGGCCCAGAACTGGATTAAAGACTCGTGCCACACATGGTCCATAACTGACCCGAATCTCAGCCAGGTAATCAGCCTTAGCTGGCCCTGATCTGGGCCAAAACAGGTTTTATTATTTGTGCCAATTCTCAGCCTTAAGTAAACCAGAATCCCCGAATCTGAGCCACACCTGAGCCTTATATAGCCCAGACCAAACCCAGACAGCAAGCAGTGTCGGCCCAGATCTGGCCTGAATGGTTTTCACGCATGTGCATAGCTCTCATGATCATGTGCAAGCATGTGCATGGCTTAAGGGCAATAACAGACATGTTATATATAGATACTCTGACTACATGAATGGAAATTACCTCATTTCAAAAATAATCCTGAAAAAAAAAATATATATATATACTTTCAACATTGATAAAAAAAGGCCTATTGAGCAGCAAATCAGCATATTAAAATTATTTCTGAAGTGACACTGACGACTGGAGTAAAGATGCTAAAAATTCAGCTTTACTATCACAGGAATAAATTACATTTTAAAATATATTCAAATAGAAAACTGTGATTTTAAATTGTAATACTATTTCAGCTTGAGCTTTAAGGTGTTCCTCAATGTGCCATTTCTCTGTGTTATGCCTTACTGGATATTTCTGATATCTCACTTAAAACTGCTTTCATTATTTGTTTAATGTAGAAAATAAGAACTTTATTCAGTTAAATTTCTATGGTCATTTTATCTTGTGTTTTATAGGAAATATGATGACAAAGGGTAGAAAAGGAGGAACATAATATATATATATATATATAGAAAAAGTGTATTTAAATCTACCTGGAATTATAAATGCACTAGATATTACTAAATATTCAGGATTATGTTCCAGAAACATCAATAGTCTAGAACTGGGGCTGGCAGTAATTTGAAGGTGGGCCTGAATGAGGCCTCAGAACTATGAGAGAAATAAACAGTATTAAAAAATTATTAAATAAAAACCTTTGAAAGGAATCAGTTCCTTCTCTGACATATGGGGTTTCATCTGGGAGGCCAATTATCTCTGAGTTTAAGAGAAAACGCCAATGAAAATTGTCTACTGGATTTTGGATACTTAAGCCACCCCCCGTGCATACGGGTATAAATAGGCGACAGGTGCATCCACTCTTCAGATTTTAGCTTCGGAGTTGAATAGTTATTGATAATCATTGCTACAAAGCCATTCATATTTTGTGCTACAAGAGGATGTTCCTGGCTGGTGTTAAGGCGTGTTACAGCGGTGTCCTTGTCAACAGTGATTCCCTTGGGCGCTTCAGCTAAAAGAGCAGTTTCCTCTAAAAGAGATGATCCATGATCAGTGTTTGGGCCTTCAGCTCGCTCTCACTTGTCCTGTAGAGCATGACCTGTGAGACTACCGAGTGGTGCTGCTGGGCAGTCTCACGGCGGTCAGCCAGAGGATCAGATGTTGATTGCAGCATCGGAGCATGGGCTATCGGCCTCTGAGGATGAAGATTCTGCAGGGCTGCCCCCTTCAGGTGTTGTCACCACTGCCGAATCTGACTGTCATCCATGCTTGCCCGGGCAGCTGTGAGCATGGAGGTGACTATATCGCCCAGTCCTGGGTGCTCACGGCTGGATGATTGGTTTCTGGGTGCGGAATGAGGCTCACAACTGCATCCTGCCCCAACCATGTCCTTCCCGGTGGTGGATGAAGAGGTGACAAAGTCATTGACTGCTGTTTTCATGGCCAGAACCCTCTCGTCTCCCTCTTCCGTCCTCACTACACTTGATGGTGGGGCAGCTAGGGGGTGCGCGGACATTCCCAAGGTGGTGAAAGTGGTTGCGGTGCACCTGTGCCTGCAAAATGCCGCCACTTAGAGGAATCGTGCGCGTTTCCCATCCAAAGCCTGTAAACTGTCGGCCGCTCTCGCTGCCAAAGCTTATAGTGCTGCGGGCCAAGTTGCCTCCGCCCTGCATGCCATGGCTATCCTGCAGGTACACCAGGCCAGTGCGCTAAAACAAATGGACGAGGGTAGTTCTGACCAGAGGTTGATGCAGGAGCTGTGCACAGTTACTGATTTCACACTCCGGATGACAAAGGTCACTGCGCTGTCCCTCCCATGTAGCTGGGGGCTGATCCCTTACCTT
Organism: Carassius carassius; assembly: GCF_963082965.1. Classification (NCBI taxonomy): domain Eukaryota; kingdom Metazoa; phylum Chordata; class Actinopteri; order Cypriniformes; family Cyprinidae; genus Carassius; species Carassius carassius. Next base: position 11,175,504 of record NC_081760.1, read on the forward strand.
TCTCATGAATGGTTGTTTTGTATTTCTTGTATTTCTTGTTGATATTCTGTCACCATCCGTTAAAATAAACCTACCTTAAAAATTACAGACCCTTAATTTCTTTGTTATTGGGCAAACTTACAAAATCAGCAGGGGATCAAACAAATATTTCCCATATACACACACAAGTATTCTTTATCTCTTTCTCTCTCTAAAATAATTTATATAGAATATAATAATAACACTTCTTTTCAACTGGAAATATTTGTACATTTTTCTTCATTGGTGGAAAGCTGAGAATTATCTCTTTAAATGAATTAGCTTTCATAGCGAGCACTCAAGGTGGGATACAGTCTAGCGTCATAAAGTTTTTGGTATATCAAGGATTTGGATGTCAAAAACTGTGAGCTTCTGTGAAGGTCTGATCTGAATAAGACATCTCTCAGAACATTTGCCAATTGCCTAAAAAGCATGTGCTATTATAGGACAGCACTCAGACAGCCACTGATTGAGCTATAGATCTTAAATACTGCCATAAACTGGATTTATTGAGGCTGGACATGGGATCAAATCATATTAGTGGAGAACACACAGCAATTGAAAATAATTTTTAGTAATCACCAATGGCCTCAACCAGACATTGTTAGCATTGATATGGAGAACAATTTTGAAATATCCATATTTAGGATAGACAAGCACACAAGATGGCTTTAAAATAGCTACAGAGATACAGAGCTTGACAAACAAATGCCATTGAGACATGAATAAGTTAATTGATAAATCGTAACAAAATTATTTTATTTTATAAATTCATGTTTAATTTCTCAATTGCTTCACCAAGAAAGCAACAAGATTAAATGGAAAGTAAAAAAAAAATATTTGGAAATTTAATTATTCTTAACTAAAACTACAAAAATTATTTCAAACCTGAAATAAAATGAATAAGAAATATTAGATAAAAAATAAAGCATTTTGATTTACTTAAATTACTGAAAATAAAAAGCAGTTAGGGTGCTATTTCTTTGCTTGTGGCAACACAAAGCCACTGTAGGGGTTCCTACACCTCAGCCAACAAATCACAGTTCATTTCATCAGCATCCCATGTCCTTTAAGCCTCCTACGCAAGCCAACAGGAAACGCACATAGCGCAGAATTAAGGAGGGCACTGTGGCCTTCATTGTAGCCAGTGCTTCTTTAAAAGACATGGCCCACATGAGCACCCGCACTGCCTCTTTCTGACAAGACACGCAGGGAAGCTCGACTGAATGCCAAAATGTTCTATCATGCAGGAACAAGAGGTGAGGAAAGATGCAACAGCCTACATCTTAATTGCATGAGCGTGACTGGCAGAGACAGAGGTGTTTGTGTGCTACTCGTGTGTTAAAAGACTGGCTGATTTTCTCATCATGTTAGTTCTCAATTTTTTTTTTTAGAGAATATATACTCAAAATTAACCACATTTACTTTCTTAAAAACACAATGGCATCAAAATTGGATTTTAGTCCATGTGTGTTTGCTCTTTGTAAATAAAACAAAGGTTACGGAGTATGTTTTATACTATTTACTAACTAACAGATAGATGTCCACAGTTCACTGATAACTTTATGACTTGCAAACATTTCAAATAGGCCAATGAGCCATTATGTAATTAAACATGCACAAATTTTCATAAATCAAGTCAACGCTTTTTACAGAGACGTTTTTTAGGAATAAAAAGTATAAAATCTGAATCAAATTGATGATATCTGAACAAACGCCTTACTAAAAACCTTTCATAGAATATACATCTAAAACGCTAACGCAGTTAAGCACTGCTGAAATATAAATTTTTGGCTCGGTGCAAGATGAAAACTGTTTTTAAAGATATGCATTTTAAATATACAGATGCAAATAGATTACGTGTTAAAAATAAACACTTGATTTGTAGTTTGGATGCTTTCTTTCCACCAGTCTAAAAACTATACAGTATGAAAAGCCAAATAGCTCAAAATCTCCAAACTGGTCAGTGAATGATGAGCATTGTTTTTGCATATATTGCCTTAGGTTCTCATCCTGGACAAAAAAAAAAGACCAAGAAAGCTGATGCTTCATCTTCCAGTCATGGGTGTATACAAAGTTTTGTCCAAATCAAATGCTGTCTACAATGAGAAAGTACCTCTACATATTTGTTACTGAATAACAAGTAGCTGATTAAAAGTAGCTTGTGTACTGATAAAAACTTTAAAATCCAATTAAACTATATTTACTTTCTTAAAGTTTACTACATGCTTTGAAACTTTGGGTTTTGAAGGGATAATCCACCTAAAAAGGACATTTCTGTCAACATTTACTCACCCTCATGTCGTTCCAGATTTTTTATTTTTTTTGGAACACAAAATATATTATGAAAAATGTTGTAAGCAAACGGTTTCAGCTCAGTTAAATTCAGTTCTTTTTAAATTAAACTATAATACATTTCCTCTGAAACTACTTCCCTCTTCACTACTTGACTCAATTCTGGTACAGTATGTAATACCCACTTTTTATGATCCAGTCCAGATTAACAAAATTAGGTCCCGTCCCTCATTGTGTCATTATAAATAAATGTTTCATATGGAAGTATGCCAATTTAAGAAAGAAAAACAGGTTTTTATTGTTCCGTTTAATGTTCCTTCTCAAAGAAGCTGAAAATCTGTCTAACTGCTAATTCTATCACAGATGGCACAAGAAAATGACACCAACAACACGAAAAAGACGGTCCAATTAATTAAGACTTGCAACTGGAAATTCAAAGACTTCCACTCTGTGTATATGTTATACTTTAGTTGTTTACAACATTTAAAACTGACTGTAGATGTTTGAAAACTTCAATGATCAATGAGCCATTCTAGCAGTTTATACAAATGAGGTGCTACCAGACACATAATTATGTGTACTCATTAGAGAGAAATGTTTACCAATCTTTGACTAGTCAAAAATGTTGCATGATGATGAACGCATAATGTTAATATACTTTTGTTCCTTGTTACAGAATTTAAATAATTTGGTCTCATTTCGAGAAATTCAAAATTATGTTTGCAAAGCACACAGCAGGTCGCCAGTAAAGTGTGAAATTCACAGAGAGACTGATTGAGCCGAGAGAATTTGTCTTAATGTTGCTGAATAACAAACGAATGATGAATAAAAAGTTTATTTGTTGGATTAAAACGTCAGCATACACACACATTCCTGGGGGTTCTAATTTTGCAGACTGTAAAACACTGCTAGAAGAGTGCATAAAATCTATACTTTATTATTCAAAATTATTATTTTTTTTTTTTTATCTTTAAGGGTTTTGGTTTCACTCACATCTGCAAGAGATAAAAAATTAAATATGTGTTTATGACTCATTATATGGTGGCATCTTTAAAGATGGAATACAATCTGGTGGAAAAGATATTCTTTATTAATACATGTAAAGTGGTTCTTGAAGAATCTGAATTTATTCACATCAACACCAAGTTATATAACTTTAAGAATCAAGCAAATACATTTAACAACAACATTAAATGTCCCCCAAATTATGTAAACGTTATAAAAAATCAGCTTGAAAGGGTGTGGAAGGAAGATTTTTTATTTTATTTTATTTTTTAAAATTTTGAAAGAACTTTGAATCAGCACTGTGACACCAAATTGGTCTAAAGAGTAAATTATGTTATAAAATATATAATTTAAATAAAAGCAGTTCCTTTGAAAATCCTATTAATAATAATAATTTTTTAAAAATCAGGAAGAAAAGTTTGTCACGGTTTTTATAAAAATACACTGCTAGGTAATGTGAGCATAAGAGACTTCTTTAAACATTATATATATATATATATATATATATATATATATATATATATATATATATATATATATATATATATATATATATATACAGTACAGACCAAAAGTTTGGAAACATTACTATTTTTAATATTTTTGAAAGAAGTTTCTTCTGCTCAACAAGCCTGCATTTATTTGATCAAAAATACAGAAAAAATTTAATATTGTGATATATTATGTTGTTTTTAAATTTATTATACTTTAAATTATCATTTATTTCTGTGATGCAAAGCTGAATTTTTAGGATCATTATCACATGATCCTTTAGAAATCATTCTAATATGATGATTCATTATCAAAGTTGGAAACAGTTCTGCTGCTTAATATTTTTTCAGAACATGTGATACTTTTTTAGGATACTTTGATGAATAAAAAGTAAAAAAAAAATAAAAATAAAAAAAAAGAAGAAGCTATGTTTTTAAAATATAAATATTTTGTAATAACAATATACACTATTGGTCAGTAATTTGGGGTCAGTAATTTTTTTTTATTTCTTTTTTTTATAAAATCAATACTTTTATTCAGCAAGGATGTGTTAAATTGATAAAAAGTGATAGTAAAGAAAATATATTATTAGAATATATATTATTAGATTTTTTTTTAATAAATGCAGTTCTTTTTAACCTTTTATTCATCAAATATATTAGATAGCAGAACTGTTTCCAACACTCATAATAAATCAGAATATTAGAATGATTTCTAAATGATCCTGTGATAGACTGGATGTTACATGTGACACTGAAGGCTGGAGTAACGAGGCTGAAAATTCAACTTTGCATCACAGGAATATATATATTTTTTTTTAAAGTATATTAAAATAGAAAACTATTATTTTAAGTTGTAATAATATTTCACAATATTACTGTTTTTTTCTGTATTTATATATATATACATCAAATTTGGAGGAATTACTCTGAAAAGATAATTTAATGTCAATGTGGTGCAAAGCATTAAACGGAGATTACAAAAAGTAGGTTCAGCAAGAAATATTTTGTTTGATAAAATGTATTACATATACTCTTTTGGACCATGTGAGTGTATGATGACAGAATTGTCAGTTTTGGTTAGGTGAACTATAACTTTAATTATTTATTTTCTTAATTTTATTACTATTACTATGAAAATATAAAATTATTTCTTTAATGTAATGCTGTGAGTTGCTCGGGGATGAACATCCTTGTCTTTATATTTTGCTTGGCAAAATTGAGCGAAACGGACAACATTGTGTCTAAAATAACATAAAATAACACTTCCTAAAGAACTGTTGTATAAGATGAGTATAGCATTTGCACTATTTCTTAACTATGTGATGTAAATATGAGACAAAATTTCAAACAGGAGCATTTTGACCCATATCTTGAACTTTAGGGATATTCTCTAGGCTCCATTACAACAGTAAGTTGTCCTGCCTCATATTAGTCATCAATCAACTGTATGAAATGGCAGATGATCCACATATGTCTGGGGCGGGGCAGGTGGATTAAATGCGTTAATAATTTTAACGCATTATTTTTCTCCACAATTAATTCATCTAATTAACATGTTAAATTACCAGCCCTAATATATATATATAAAATTAAATATATACTTTAATATATAAAAATCCCATTTAGCAGTATGCACACCTCCGGAGTGTGACTATCGTTGTACTCCCCTAGGTTTCCAAGTTTGATTGGAAAGATTATTCTTTTCCAAACTGATTAAACTAGAAATGCTAAAGAAAGAAAGAAAGAAAGAAAGAAAGAAAGAAAACCCTGATATCATTAGAAAGACCTCAGATGCTATTTCTCCACAATATGACCACTAAATTTGCTTGTCAAACCCCCAACTTCCTTAACAAACAAAAGTGATGCACCACACAAATTTGTATGACCCTTGTTTCACAAGCCACTAGTTTCTTCCTCCTCATCTGCACTAAGGTCAGAGTTTGATGTTCTCTATACGCACAACCACATGCACAATTACATCTATCACAGCAGTGCCTCTTCATTCTGTGTATCATTAGTTGTTTCCCGGCCCCCCACCTCCCGACAGCAGTATCCTTTGTGTGAGGAGGTTACGATTGACTGAGCAAGTTAATAAGAACATTCAGACTTGGCTCTGTGAAGCGCCTCTCCAGTCAGCAGAGGTTTCACACCTGTCTGCTATGCGAAGCCCCTTAAGGGTCTTGGTATGTATTGTATGAGAAGCTAGCAAGGTTTTAGACAGCTTTGGAGAAAATCCCTCAGATTAACTTCATGCAGTGAACAGAAAGCACAATATACTTACAGTAGCACAAATCAGTTGTTCTGCCTCTGTTAGAGGCTGTGTATAATTTACGATGTACCTTTACATTTATGAATATTATAATTTCGTAGTTGTTTAATATTCTGTATAAGTTTCATTTTACTTGCCGCTATTATGCAAGTTCCTATGTTAGGACTTTTATTTTGACGTGTTTCCACGAGCAATGCGCATCGGGTAACAGGAAATAACGAGCTCATGGTGCAGTGAACGCGTGAGAGATGTTTCTGTTGCATTTGCGTCAATCTTTCTTCTAATCCCTGCCGTAAGCATTGGCTGTAAGTTAATTTGAATCATTTATCTGTTTAGTGTATATTGCAGGAGTTTAAACGTGATATTTAAATGTTTATGTTATTGCAGATTGGCGCTAGTGCGCTGTATTGATAATGCTTCTAACCTGAGTTAGCAATGTATCTATATACATTTTACTTGTTACATTATTAATAAGTATGTCATTTTGATTTATATTAAGTTTTTTATATTTCTTTCATTTATTTACAGTTTTACTCGGTTCAATGGCCGGTGTTTTTGCCCATGTAAACTGCAATACTATTAAAGGAGCAAGACGCTCATATCCTGGCTCTTGAGCAGAGTTTGGCTTGCTGTTTATATATATTCACACTTCGAAAGCAAACATATATAGAGAACAGTACAGTAAAAAGCCATGGATTAGCGGGTGCAAGAAGAAGTTACAGATGTAAACATGGAAAGTGGAGGAAAAGAAAAGGCATCTTCAGAGGTCAGTTCTAAACGCTCATCATCTTCCTCCAAGTGTTCTGTGGCCAGTGCTGCCGCTAAAGCTAGAGCCTCCGCGGAAGCTGCACGTGCCAAGATGGCGTTTGCAAAAAGACAGCTTGAAATGAAGCAGGAGAAAGCCAGGCTGGATCAGGAGAGAGCTATGGTGGAAGCGAGTTTAGAAGCATTGGAAATTGAAAAGGAAGCTGCTATTGCTCTGGCAGAGGCGGAAGCGTTAGAGACAGCAGTAGCAATGGAACGTGACGACAGTCGCAGTGAAAAGAGCATACTTTCCTCACATGTGATTTCAATGAGAACAGAAGAGTATGTGAAACACCAGTCTCAGGTGAGCTCTGACTTTGCTACCTTACCTCTGGATAACTCTCTGTTAACCTGTGTGAAAGAATCGACTCCACATGCGATAGGAAAGTCTGAGAGCATGAACGCTGCATACGACGGCGGCGCAGATACCATTCAGGAGCGGAACATAATCTGTCAAGGTGAACGTCAGCAGCGAGCAAGATATCCAGAGTCACTGTACAATCTGCCTCATTCCATACCAAATACTGCTTCTAAAGTATCTCCAAGTCAAAATCCTGCTTCACAAAGGTACGCAGCCCATCCAGATATGCAGCATTTCTCTCAAAGTCAAGCCGTGCCTATGTTAGACTTTGCTAGATTTGTAGCACGTAGAGAGCTAGTCACCACAGGACTTAGTAAGTTTGATGATAACCCAGAGAACTTCAGAGCGTGGGAGTCTTCATTTGTTAATGCTACACAAGACTTACAGCTCTCAGCCAGTGAAGAATTAGACTTATTAGTTAAGTGGCTGGGGAAGGAATCATCGAATCATGTGAGAAGGATTCGAGCTGTGTATGTTACTAATCCACAAGCAGCTCTTCAATTGTCTTGGACTAGACTTCAAGAATGTTATGCCACTCCTGAGGTGATAGAAAGTGCTTTATTAAAGCGCTTAGATAACTTTCCACGTCTATCTCCAAAAGACAACACACAACTCAGGGAACTCGCAGACCTGCTCATGGAGCTCCTTGCAGCTAAAGAAGACACATACTTACCGGGGTTAGCTTATCTCGATACCCCTCGTGGTATTAATCCCATAGTGGAGAAGTTACCAGTAAGTTTGCAAGAAAAATGGCTGTTCGCTGGTTCACGTTTCAAAGAAGAGAAAAAGGTCAGTTTTCCCCCATTCTCGTTCTTTACTCATTTCATTTGCAGTGAAGCTAAAGCCAGGAATGATCCTAGTTTCAAGCTCTCAAGCAGTAGTTATACAGCCGTCAGAAACGAAAAACCGCTCTATAAACATGGTGCTAGCAGAGTTCCTGTGTCAGTGCACAAGACGGATGTGTCCACGAATGATGAGTCATATTCAGTTAATGTGAAGGACACTATCAAGAGAGACTTGACGAAGTACTGTCCTATTCATAACAAACTGCATCCTCTGTCAAAATGCAGAGCCTTCAGAAAAAGATCGTTGATGGAACGCAAGAACCTCCTGAAAGAACATAAAAGATGTTTCAGGTGTTGCTCTCCAAATCATGTAGCCAGAGAATGTCTCATGATTCTCAAATGCTCCGAATGTGATTCTGACAGACATTGCACAGTTATGCATCCTGACATGGCCCCACCCCTCTCTACACCTCTGGCGCAAGAACCAAACACAGAACAACAGGTCAACACAACCCCAGAGGTAACTTCAAGGTGCACAGAAGTTTGTGGAGAAAGTACTCTAATGCGATCCTGTGCAAAAATGTGCTTGGTGCGTGTATTTCCTCAAGGACAGCAGGGACGAGCCATCAAGATGCATGTCATCATTGATGACCAGAGCAACCGCTCACTGGCAAAAGGAGAGTTCTTTCGTCTGTTTGGAGTCCAGAGCAACCCCTCTCCATATTTGTTGAGAACATGTGCTGGTTCCATAGAAATGTCTGGAAGGAAAGCAGTCGGCTTCCCAATAGAGACGTTGGATGGTAAGATGTGTCTTGATCTACCACCACTAATGGAGTGTAACGAGATAATGAGCAGCAGATCAGAAATTCCCACTCCAGAGGTCGCCCTTGTTCATCCACACTTGAAACCTTTGGCACAGTTTATCCCAAAGCTAGATCCTGATGCTCAGATCTTAATATTGCTGGGAAGAGACATGATCCGTGTACATAAAGTGAGACAACAAATTAACGGGCCTCACAATGCACCCTTTGCACAGCGGTTGGATCTAGGCTGGGTGATTGTAGGTGATGTCTGCATTGACAAAGCTCATAAGCCAATGTTGAGTGTCTTTAAAACTAACATCCTGGAGAATGGTCGTCCATCTCTTCTCACTCCATGTCAGAGCCACCTCAAAGTGAAAGAGAAATTGTGTCATGGTTGGGAGCAAAAGTCTGTTGTTTTTTCCCATTCGTTCAATGACGCTACTCATTGCATGCAAGATAAAGATGAACTTGGGCTCAAGGTATTTGAGAGAACCAAAAATGATAACAAACCTGCCATGTCCTTCGAGGATGAGATCTTCTTGAAAATCATGCAAACAGAGTTCCAACAAGATGAACAGAAAAACTGGGTCGCTCCTTTGCCATTTCGGTCACCCAGACCATTACTCCCAAATAATCGAGAACAAGCTTTGTCTCGCCTTAATTCTTTGCGTCGCACACTGAGCAGAAAACCTGAGATGAAGGAACAGTTTTCTGCCTTCATGGAGAAGCTCTTTCAGAACCATCATGCAGAAAGAGCACCACCTATCTTCGATGATGAAGAATGCTGGTACTTACCCATCTTCGGAGTTTATCATCCGCAAAAACCGGGACAGATACGGGTGGTATTTGATTCCAGCGCGCAACACCAAGTTATTTCTCTGAACAATGTGCTCCTCTCAGGCCCTGACCTAAACAACTCCCTGTTAGGAGTGCTGCTACGGTTCAGGAAAGATCTCATTGCAATTATGGCGGACATCCAACAAATGTTCTATGGTTTCCTGGTGAGAGAAGATCACAGAAACTATTTGAGATTCCTCTGGTACAGAGACAATGACTTGAGCAAAGAAGTGGTAGAATACCGTATGAGAGTACATGTTTTCGGGAATAGCCCTTCTCCGGCAGTGGCCATATACGGTCTAAGGTTAGCTGCACAGCAAAGTGAGCAGGAGTACGGAACTGACACTTCACACTTTGTCAACAGACATTTCTACGTGGATGATGGGCTCATGTTCTTTCCCACAGAAGCTGAAGCGATCGACCTGCTCAAGCGCACTCAAGAATCGCTTTCAAAGTCGAATCTTAAGCTCCATAAGATCTGAATTTTGGAAATGAGATTTGGCCCACTCAAAGAAGTCTGGGTTTATACTGGGACATAAAGACAGATACCTTCACCTTCAAAGTTGCAATTAATGAACAGCCCTACACTCACCGCGGAGTGCTCTCCACCGTGAACAGCATCTTCGACCCTTTGGGCTTGGTGGCACCAGTGACGATCCAAGGCAGAGCGCTAGTACGTGAGCTGACTAAAGAGGTGCATGACTGGGACACAGCCCTTCCTGAAGAGAAAAGAAACAAGTGGAAAGAATGGAGAACCTCACTTCAAAAGCTAAGTAACATTCACATCACACGCACATACCTACATCATTCACTCTCTAACACTTCATACACTGAGTTGTGTGTCTTTTCAGATGCCTCGAACTGGGCCATAGGGGCAGTGGCTTACATTCGAGCTCTGACTGATGAAGGCGAGGCCAAAGTGGGATTTGTGCTGGGCAAGGCAAAGTTATCACCTCGACCTGAGCCTTCCATCCCTCGCCTAGAGCTGTGTGGAGCGGTGCTGGCTGTAGAGATGGCTGAACATATCCTTGATGAACTAGACTACAAGCCGAATGCTGTGAAGTTCTTTTGTGACAGCAAAGTAGTCCTGGGATATATCTACAATGAGTCCAGACGCTTCTTCATTTATGTGCACAACCGTGTTCAACGGATACGCCAGTCGACTTCTCCAGATCAGTGGAATTATGTGCCTACGGATCAGAATCCAGCTGATCTAGCGACGAGATCTGTGGTCGCATCACAGCTTAATGACACTATATGGTTCACAGGACCTAGCTTTCTCTACAAAATGCCCCAAGCGCAAGAGTGTGAGTTCTTCAATCTGGTGAATCCTATGGTGGATGCAGAAATCAGACCTTGTGTGACCAGCTTCATTACTCAAATTGACAGAAGCCGCTTCTCAAAACGATTTCAGCGCTTTTCAACCTGGGAATCTTTGCTAAGAGCCGTTTCCTTTCTGATTCATCAAGCACGTTCTCACACGTCAAGTTCCATCAGCACATCGCATGCGTGCAAGGGATGGCACCAGTGCAGTGAAATACGCACTCCTGAAGAGCAGGCAACTGCAAAGAAACTAATTCTTCTACATGTCCAGAAAGACCTATATCCAGAGGAGTATGCTGCTTTGAAGAGGAACGAACAAGTTTGTCAGTCAAATGGGCTGCGGAACCTCGACCCCTACATCTACGACGATCTTTTGAGGGTTGGGGGACGTCTGAGACACTCCTCTCTTGAATCAGAGTTGAAGAATCCAATCATCCTCCCAAAGCATAGTTATGTTGCCAAACTGTTGGTGAGTTACTACCATTCCAAAGTGCACCATCAAGGCCGACAGATTACGGAGGGAGCAATTAGATCGGCTGGCTTGTGGATTGTCGGAGGGAAAAGACTGATAAACTCCATTCTTCATTGTTGTGTAACATGCCTCAGACTCAGAGCAAAGCAGGAAGTTTAGAAGATGGCAGATCTACCTCCTGAGCGCCTCAGTACATCTCCTCCATTTACCTACGTGGGGTTAGATGTTTTTGGTCCATGGACAGTGGTCACTCGTCGCACCAGAGGTGGGGTAGCTGAAAACAAAAGGTGGGCTATACTCTTCACGTGTATGAGTATACGAGCAGTAAACATAGAAATTATAGAATCCATGAACACTGCCAGTTGCATCAACGCTCTGCGACGTTTTTTTGCTGTGAGGGGACCAGCAAAACAGCTCAGATCGGACAGAGGTACCAACTTTGTCGGAGCTAGCCAGGTATTGGGCATGCAACCAACAAAAGAGAACCAGACTAGTCTTCTGAAATACCTCCATGAGAATGGCTGTACGTGGGAATTCAATCCTCCACACGCTTCCCACATGGGGGGAGCGTGGGAACGCATGATCGGCATGAGCCGCAGGATTCTAGACGCAATACTGTTGCAGAAGAAACATGCTCACTTGACTCATGAGGTACTTTGCACTCTGATGGCAGAGGTGTCCGCAATCATAAACGCTAGACCTCTGGTTCCCATCTCATCGGACCCCTATTCTCCATGCGTACTCACTCCAGCCATGCTCCTTAACGAAAAGCCAGGAGTACCTGTCCCAATTGAGAACTGCACTGAGAAGGATCTCCTAAGATGTCAGTGGAGACAAGTACAAGCATTGGCCAACGAGTTCTGGAGCCGATGGCGAAAAGAATACATCAGTACACTTCAACCTCGACGCAAGTGGCACGAAACTCACCGAAACTTGCACATTGGAGATGTTGTGTTGTTGAAACAAGCTCAGTTCCCAAGGAATGACTGGCCTTTGGGCTTAATCCCATCCGTCTTCCCGAGCATTGACGGAAAGGTCCGCAAGATAGAAGTTAAAACAACCTCAGGTGGTAACGTGAAAACATTCTTACGACCTATTTCTGATGTGATCTTACTCCTAGCTAAGGGGGACTAAGTAAGACTCACCACGGACTGTTATAGTAGCATTAATAATGCCAGGTGGGGAGTGTTCTGCCTCTGTTAGAGGCTGTGTATAATTTACGATGTACATTTACATTTATGAATATTATAATTTCGTAGTTGTTTAATATTCTGTATAAGTTTCATTTTACTTGCCGCTATTATGCAAGTTCCTATGTTAGGACTTTTATTTTGACGTGTTTCCACGAGCAATGCGCATCGGGTAACAGGAAATAACGAGCTCATGGTGCAGTGAACGCGTGAGAGATGTTTCTGTTGCATTTGCGTCAATCTTTCTTCTAATCCCTGCCGTAAGCATTGGCTGTAAGTTAATTTGAATCATTTATCTGTTTAGTGTATGTTGCAGGAGTTTAAACGTGATATTTAAATGTTTATGTTATTGCAGATTGCCGCTAGTGCGCTGTATTGATAATGCTTCTAACCTGAGTTAGCAATGTATCTATATACATTTTACTTGTTACATTGTTAATAAGTATGTCATTTTGATTTATATTAAGTTTTTTTATATTTCTTTCATTTATTTACAGTTTTACTCGGTTCAATGGCCGGTGTTTTTGCCCATGTAAACTGCAATACTATTAAAGGAGCAAGACGCTCATATCCTGGCTCTGGAGCAGAGTTTGGCTTGCTGTTTATATATATTCACACTTCGAAAGCAAACATATATAGAGAACAGTACATCAGTGATAAAAGGGTGAATCTCCACAAAATTGCATCCAGGTTCTCCTTCTATGACGAAAACCAAAACAAATTAATTTCATGAAGAAAAGGAAGCCTATTTTTAGGGCAATTAAGATGACAATAATATAATAAATATGAATATACAATAGTATTATTTGATTAAGATTTGTATGTACCAGTTACAGGTCTAAAAGTATGCTTCTATTTTGCATTGTGTTTTAGTTTAATAGATTCTCTCATTATGAATAATATCATCAATATAATATGATTTTTATAATGCATATTTTATAAGCATAATCATCATTTTCAGAATGTTTCTGTATTTGTTATGCTATCCTTCTATTGACCCAGTAATGCATAATTTTAATTCATTCTTAATCGTTTTATATCAAAATGGTCCATAAGCTTAATGCTTTAAATATGATTTTGAATCCCTAGTATTCTCAAACTTTAATAGTACTGTACTGTAAGGTAGTGTCCAAAAATGGCAGACTATTATAAAGCTGCTTTTTATAAGGGAAGTATAGGTAATTTTCATCAGTGCACTATATAATAATAATAATAATAATAATGAGTACATTTTGTAATATCTTAATGCACTGGGCTATTATGTCGCCATTTTTCAACCTTGTTTGTGCTTTGTTTTGAGAACAGTTCAACAACTTTTGACAGCACTGCTAAAGGAAAAAGTACTTATGTTGTTGCCTGGAGCCTTCAAGGCCAGCCAGTGTAATGACAGTCTTGAAGGAAGGGGATCAGAATTCAAAGACCCAAATGCTTTTCTTTTCTTTTCCTTTGCCAAGAAACTAAGGTAAAACATTTTCTTTTCATCTCTTTAGAATAATTTTGAACAAGCTGTAATAGGCCCTGATTGTTTGTCCTTTGCATCAGGTCCATAATTTATACTAGCCACATAAGAGCCAGGTAACCTTGAAATGATGGGCTCGATTGAATTGCTCCCACAGCGCTTTCATATCAATGCAGACGTTTGTGTTCTGACCTAGATGTTTTATCATCTAATTTTGAAAAATGCTGCTTCTTCATTGCTCTCGCTGGATTTTTGAGTCCTAAAGCATGATGCACTGTACCTGAGAGAACCAATCTAAGCCACCAAATATTTCACTCTCTGTTGCTTTGCCACTTTCGCATTAATTATATACACAGCACAGACATTCCTAATTGGATCATGGACTTTGAAATATTCAGTTTCTCTCCGCTCAAGTCCCTTTCACTGCAGTCTTCTTACCTTGGAGCCAGTAGTTAAGAAGGTGGGGGCGGGGGAAGGCCTCTTTCCATCCTTTTGCTCACTGCCACTTCTGGTGTAGTTGCTAGGCACCGGCAAGCTGGTTAGCCTGGCTTCATCACATCTTCATTAGGTGACAAGGGAGGCATAGACGAATACCAGGAGTTAACCTTGAGAGACTACAGCAAAGAAAGTGAGAACACCACCCGACGCCTCTTTCCTGGTGAAAATCCCAAATGATCCTTAAAACTTTCCCCCTTTTGTTTCTCAAGTGAAATTTCGCTTTCTTTTCAAACGTGGATACGGATGCATCGCATGTCAGATGAAGTGGGCGAGAGATGAAAGATTCTATTATAAATAGATGGAGAAACTTGCATGGATTTGCTGGAAATTTTAATCAAAGTATCAAAGAAGGGGAAAAGGGAACATTGTGATCTTTTTGAGGCAACAAAAGAAGTGCATTAGAACAGGCCTCAAATTTTTGTATACTCCAACACGTTACATATTAAATAAATGCAGTTCTGTCTTTATTAACTTACCCTCTTGTTGTTTAAACATGTTTGTTGTTATCTTTCTGTGGAACACAAAAGGAGACATTTTAGAAAATCTTCAAGCAGCTCTTTTCCATATAAAATGGTGTGGTTTCAAAAGACGTACAATAAAGTGTAAATAAAACCTAATCCTTTAGATATTTAGCTACTCGTTTTTCAATATAAATTTCATTTTCATATGTGTCTTATTTTTAATTTGAAGTTTTTTTTTTTTGGCTACCACTGACATGTATTTGAATTCTAAGAGATAGCTTATACCTATTTGATTGCACACAATATATACAATATTTTATTGCATAACATTATGATAAGGGAGCCTATAATAGTTCAGAGCCCACCAGGCATCTAAAACATTAAGAATTAAGTTAAGTGACTTGGTTCTGCTGCTTGCATACCTGTCCAAAAAAATCCTACACATCACCAGCCAGTTAAACAACAAGTACAATAGTATCAACTCGAATGAAATTACACTGTGGAGTCCATGTCTTCAGATTTTAAAACTCTGCCTGAGGAAAAGACGAAACGTATTGAAGTTTATTGATTTCGGCTTTGAGCATGCAGAGGAACATTATTTGAAGTCATCATATGCTGTAGTTTTGTAAAGACCGTATCGAGCATGTCTAGACATACTCAACTTTCTTATTCTCAGACATGTTTGAATAAAAAAAAAAAAAAAATAAATAAAAAAACTGCCCTTAACATGCATTAAATAATACAGCCCTACACTAATGTTTTTAATAAATAAAAATACTTTATGATTTTTAAAAAAGGCTCAATATTACCTATTTTTATGATGCAGAGTTAAAAACAACAACAACAACAAAACAATCAATGATTTTTTTTTTTAATCTCACAAGTCAGACTTTGTTTTCTCGCAGTTGTGAGAACTGCGAGATATAACATCTTAATTGTGAGATGTTAACTAAATTGTGAGTTTATAACTTACAATTGCAAGACATAAACTGGTAATTCAGAGAAGAAAAGTCTGAATTGTAATATATCAGCTCATAATTGTGAGAAATAGTTAAGAGTTTTGAGTCAAAATGTTACAATTACCTGTTTTACTTTTTATTCCATGGTGAGAAAAAAAAAGTAAAAAAAAAAATGTGGCAGAAACTATTCTATATAATACAGTTTATGGATCAGCTTTAATGCACTTATCAAAAAGCAATAAAATGTCAAAATGAAGTTCCTCTTCAGGAACTCGAGCTGCGTCAAGCGCTTTGGGGAAACGCCTTTGGCAAGATCAACTCTGAATATCGTCTGCAATCTGTCCAATGAAAGAGCGTGACGTCACAGACGGGGTGACGTAGCAACCAGGAAGCTATAAAGGCACGTGCCACGCAGTTGGCTTCAGCTTCGTGTCTTTCAGCAAGCAATCTGTGTGTGCATGTCTAAAGTCTGTCTTGTGAGTCTTATTTATTGTTGTCTGTCCCGATAAACAACATAATGCCTAAGAGCAAAGCAAAGACCAGACATATGAAGGGCGAATCCAGATCCGCTACAGATTGTGTGTTCCTCCCTGCCCACGCTACATCACAGGTGGGGATACACACAGTCTATGCATGGTTTGCCTGGGATCGAAGCACGCTGAGTCAGCTCTCGAGGAGCCGACTGTCCGCATTGTGAACGATTGCCGATCCGGACGCTTCGATCCTGGAGGGCTCTCTTCGAGGAGGGAGCCTTCGCCAGCGTTCCCCGCGGTTCTGGCCCCGCTTCTGCCGAGGCAGAGCGGCTGCTGCACTCGTGGGGTTCGCAGGTGGATCTGGCGCAGGGTATGGAGAATGGCCAGTCCTTATCTCCTTCCTCATCTTCCAGATCCGGCGCCCAAACCCTGGGTTCGGAAGCACGCTCGTCGGTTTCTTCCCCCCAGGGCGAGGGGTCGACACTCCACCTCTCTTCATCTGATGAGGTGGATGTGGAGACTATTAGTAGGGATTCGCCACCCCTATCGCCCCAGTATGAGGAGCTTTTGGAGGTGGTTACGTGTGCAGTTGATAAATTAAAAATCGAGGGGCCTGCAGAGAAAAAATCAGAGCCGCAGAAAAGTAAATTAGATGAATGATTTCTGCGCCCGAGGCAACCACCTCCATCCCGGAGCCTTCCCTTTTTTCCCAATCTCCACGAAGAAATAGTGAAATTGTGGAACCACCCCTATTCGACCCGTCTCTTCGGCCCCGACTCTCAATATTACGGCAATGTCGCGGGGCTCAATGAGCGAGGGTACAGAGCGATGCCCCGGGTTGAGCAGACACTTGCGAGCTATCTGTCACCCGGTTCGGCATCGTCTCTGAAGGCTCCTGCCTTGCCCACAAAACCGTTAAAGACAGGTTCGCTTTCGGGGGCAAAGCCTACCAATATCGAGTACTTCCCTTCGGCCTTGCACTCTCACCCCGCACATTCACGAAATGTGTAGATGCGGCTCTGGTACCCCTCCGTATGCAGGGCATCCGCATTCTGAACTATATTGACGATTGGTTGATTTTAGCTCAATCAGAGCAGATGGCGGATCGACATCGAAATGTCATTCTCGCCCATATGGGGGAGCTGGGTTTGAGACTGAACGCCAAGAAGAGTGTACTTTCTCCAGTTCAGAGAACCACCTATCTAGGCATAGTGTGGGATTCGACCACGATGCAGGCACGTATGTCTACTGCTCGGATCGAGTCAATCCTTTCCTCAGTCAAGAGAGTCAGAAAAGGCCAGTCACTCACTGTCAAGCACTTTCAGAGACTGTTAGGGCTTATGGCAGCTGCGTCCAACGTGATACATTTTGGCCTCAGACGCGTCCTTCACCGGTTGGGGTGCGGTCATGAGTGGCCACCCTGCCCGGGGTCTGTGGAGCGGTCGCCATCTGACATGGCACATAAATTGTCTAGAAATGCTAGCAGTGTATCGAGCATTGAGAAGATATTTCCTCCCAGACCTTAGAGGCCGTCATGTGTTGGTGCGCACCGACAAAACATCGGTGGTCTCTTATATCAATCACCAGGGAGGTCTGCGTTCACGCCCCTTATACAAGCTGGTATACCAGATCCTCCTGTGGTCCCAGGGCAAACTCCTCTCGTTAAGAGCAGTATATATTCCTGGGAGATTGAATGTGGGAGCAGACATGCTGTCGAGACAGGGGCTGAGGCCCGGGAATGGATGCTGCACCCCGAGGTGGTGGAGCAGATATGGCAGATATTTAGCAAAGCTCAGGTGGACCTCTTCGCGACTCAAGAGACATAGCAATGTCCCCTCTGGTTCTCTCTAGTTCACCCAGCTCCACTGGGACTAGATGCCATGACACAGACCTGGCCGAGGCTTCGTCTGTACACCTTTCCCCCCATTGCTCTGCTCCCGGGAGTTCTGGCGAGAGTACGCCAGGACGGGGTCCGTCTGTTGCTAGTAGCCCCGTTCTGGCCGGGCCGAGTATGGTTCGCAGATCTGGTTTCTCTCCTCGACGGCTCTCCATGGGAGACTCCCATCAGGACAGACTCTCTCAGGCGCAGGGCAAAATAATCCACCCTCGCCCGGAGCTGTGGAAGTTGTGGGTGTGGTCCCTGAGGGGGCACAGTTCATAGCTTCTGGTCTCTTAACTGAGGTTGTTGAGACCCTCCTCCAATTCAGAGCTCCCTCTACGAGGAAACTGTACACCCTGAGGTGGAAACTCTTCACCTCATAGTGCAGAGACCGCCAGCTTGACCCTGTTAACTGTCCATTTGGTACAGTTCTGGAGTTTCTATAAGCTAGGCTCTCTGCGGGGTTAACTCACTCCACCTTAAAGGTGTACGTTGCGGCCATAGCTGCTTACCACGTCCCTTTCAATGGTCAGTCAGTGGGTAGACACCCCCTAGTTACACGTTTCCTCCACGGTTAACTGAGGCTGAGACCTCCAGTACGGTCCCGTACGGCCCCTAACTACTTAGACTTTGCCCCTGGTATGGCCAAAGCATTCTTATACCTATAGTACAGCCTATAGTACTGCAGGCCTTCTGCCCTCCTCCCTTTCGGGAGCCAGACCAGGAGAAGTTAAATTGCATGTGTCCAGTGCGAGCACTGGACGCTTAAGTCCACAGAGCTGCCCTGTGGAGAAAATCTGAGCAATTGCTTGTTTGCTACGGTCCTCCTAAAAAGGGTTCCCCTGCCTTTAAGCAGACCCTTAGTCGTTGGATAGTCGAGGCTATCAATGTCTCCTATGAGTCCTCTGGTCTTCCCCTTCCTTTGGGAGCCAAGGCTCAACTCTACTCGGGGTATGGCTGCCTCTAAGGCCTTTCTAACAGGTGTGTCCCGCTTGGACATCTGCAATGCTGCGGGATGGTCCACGCTCTCTACATTTGCCAGTTATACAATCTTGATATGTGAGCCGCTCCTGGCTCTTCTGTCCTCTTGCCTTAGCTGTGCTCTTCGGATACACACTAGGCAGGGGATTGGTAGTCTGGCAGCGTTGGCACAACGTTCCCCAAAGCGCTTGACGCATATCAAGTTCCTGAAGAGGAACGTCTCTAGGTTATGAATGTAACCCTAGTTCCTCGAAGGAACAAGACGATGCGTAGCAGAGCCATACTCCCGGCACCCCTGCCGGCGCTTTGCTTCCCTACTCAAAGCTGAAGCCAGCTGCGTGGCACGTGCCTTTATAGCTTCCTGGTCGCTACGTCACCCCGCCTGTGACGTCACGCTCTTCCATTGGACAGATTGCACACGATATTCAGAGTTGATCTTGCCGAAGGCGTTTCCCCAAAGCGCTTGACGCAGCGTCTCGTTCCTTCGAAGAACTAGGGTTACATTCGTAACCTAGAGACGTTTTCAAGATATATAAATTTACTTTACAATCTGCAAAGTAGTGAAAATTTGGAAATCAGGATTACATGTAAAATTATGCCTTAAATCATTCATGCAAAGTTACAGTGGGCTGAGAATTAAACAATAAAAAAAGTTGTAATCTGCCTCAGTGGAAGATGAGAATCATTTCTTTTTGGCAGTTTGCCTGGCAATTAATGGTTAATATACAGCTTCTTTACATTACAAATGGTTTTCAATAGCAAAAATGCTACAAGAAGCATCATCCATTTATTCAGTAAATATGATGGAGGTTGGTGATATAGTGTGTTGTGCAATAAAAGTTACTTAACCTTTGAAAATGCAATTTCTGTTGCTACAGTAAGTAAATCATACTTCATTAAAAAATGAAAAATAAATACATGATCTACATCGTTTTACATTATTATGCTGGTCTGTTTCATTATTATGTACATTAATCTCCCAGAGTGTGTTCAAAAGCCAAATGTGATTTAATTAAAACATCAATTCTTTTGGATCGAAGACTGTGGTTCTAGAAGCTGTTGATTGGATTTTTAAATGTGTTTTGTTAAGCCGACTTAGCTGGGAGGCGAATCCATAAGGGCATGGACTAATTCTGCCGATGGTATTTTTATGGCTCAACAAACACAGCGTTTACTGTCATTAATGAAATGAGCGTCTGAATGACATGAACCTCGACAGTAGAAATGGTTGGATGTTCTTATGTTGCAAATACAGAGTTCAGGTCTCTTATCGTGTGCATATCTAATCGAATCAAATCATCCGTGAGTCAGTGGCAGGGTCTCTCGAGTGTGCTGCTGTTCTTGTGTTATATTTGCATCCTATTGTAGGTTTCATCAAATTTGTCTCCTCGGTTTACATCCCAGAGATTTGCATGCCAGCTTACCACCTTGACAATGTTTGACAGGGCTAATGTCACGACATACTGGCTGCTTATGAAATATACAAAATAGCAAAAGGGCTAGAAAGTAACTTTTGGGGGGTGATATAGTAGGCCTATACAAATCTGTCTCAAATGGACACCATTAAGGGGCAAAACAGACCGAAAGAACCCCACAGTGTTTCTTCATGGGGAGCAATTATTAATGCAAGTTGAAATATGCATCTGATCCAGTACTATTTTAATATCATTGAAATAGTTTCTTATTAATATGTGAAATTTTAATTTTTATATTTTCCGTTTAGGTCATTTTGTTGTACTTTTGTCATTTTTTATGAATACTATTTTTTTTTAATATCACAAACAACTATATCACAGACAACTAAAATAATATGTATCACAAAAACAAAATCAACTAACAACAAAAAAACAACAAAATACAGCACAAACAACTGACAAAAAAGGTAAAAAAAGTGAAAAGCATTTTCTTCTAAAATGTATAATATATACGCATGAGAAGCACATGGGGGAACGCGTGAGAGACTGAAAGCACATTCACTCTCTGACAGCAGATAGTGCTAAACTGCAGAGAATGCAGCCCTAACACTGGAAACCCCATAAATAAAGTAGCTTCTCTACTGTCTAAAACGTATTTAAATAGCCAATAAGATTTGTGGATTTACTGTGTTGTTCATCACAGCGCCAAATACTTAAATATTTAGACTTAATAGATTATTTATTTTCAAAACTTTTTTACATTTTATTCTGGACTACAACATACCCTAGATATTTTTTTAAGTGTTTTGATTATTGTTTGTTCACACTTTAAATTAGGGCTTCATAGTTAACTTTAGTTAATTCATTAGTTTACATAAACTGCCAATTAAAATTCTTCTGAACATTCATTAAACTTAGGTATTCCAATATTTAACATGTTGTTAAAATCGAAAGTTACAACTGTGTCATTTAATGATCTAACATGAACTAAGAGTTGTAATTTATTTTAACAAAGATTAATAACTTCTGTAGCAAATGTAACTATATCTCATTGTAAATGTTAATGCATTTGCAGGAGCATTGCCCCCCCTGGTGGCTGAAACGGGAAATTGCATTTTTTTAATACATTGTTTTTAAAATATATTTATTATAAATATTTTAAATAACACAAAACAATTAAATTGTGGTAGGTAATACGT
The DNA here is from genome assembly GCF_963082965.1 of Carassius carassius. Lineage (NCBI taxonomy): Eukaryota > Metazoa > Chordata > Actinopteri > Cypriniformes > Cyprinidae > Carassius > Carassius carassius. Next base: position 11,197,484 of record NC_081760.1, read on the forward strand.
CTGATTTCATATACTGCTTTAGTAAAAAAATAAAAATAAATCATGGCTCTGGGTCATGTGACAAGTGGCGATTCTCAGCTAGCATGTAATAGCGTTGTAACGTTAGTTATCTTACACCAAAATATGGACATAAGAAGATTTTTAAAACGTTGAGCTCCAAATGACACAAATATTCAGTCATCGGGATCTACAACACAAACAATATTAACCGATGATGACGATATCCAAACAGACACTGCTGTGAAATTGGAGGGAACACCCAGCAGCTCTGGATCAGCAGGAGCAACCGTTAGCAGCAGTCCTGACGTTCACTCCACGGCCACAGATTCCAGCTGCAGGTAACATTAATACCAACAAAGATGACCTGTCCCAAGCAACCTGCTCTGCCCCAATTCCCCTCAAAATGTTTTGGAAGTACAAAACGATCGTTTTCCACTTACTTCTATAAGAATTACCCTTGGCTTGAGTATTCCGTTAGAAATGATTCAGTCTACTGTTTTGCTTGTCGCCATTTCCAGACTGAAAGCTGCATTGAGGAAACATTTAGAAAGGGCATGAGTGACTGGAAAAAACTGAGCAGTGAGTGACTGGAAAAACTGAGCAGTAAACTAGAGAAACATGGGAAAAGCCAGGCCCATCTGAACTGTATGATTAAGTGGAATAACTTCCAAGCAGCCAGCTCATCTTCAAATGGATCTATTGCAGCTAAACTTTCTGAAAGCCATAAAACTACAGTAGAAAAGAACAGAGGTTATCTATGCAAAGTAGTTGATGTTGTGAGGCTACTGTCTAAACTTGGATTGCCCTTTCGTGGACACAAGGAGGGAGAAGAGTCAGAATCGCGTGGCAATTTCCTCGAGGTTTGCAGCTTTTTATTGAAATATGATGCTGATTTTGAAAACATGCAATCCAATTATTTTAATGCCACAAGCCCAGATTTTCAAAACGAAATAATTGACATCTGTGCACACATGCTTTACAACAACATTGCTGAAAAAGTGCAGGAAACTGGCTTTTTCTCTATAATTGCGGACGAGGCCAGGTCCTCCAAAACTGAGCAGCTGTCAGTGTGCATACGATATGCCCAGGAATTGGAAATCAAGGAGCGTTTTTTGTGTTTCATGGACTGTTCTGCATCTCGCAACGTGGCTGAGATTGTGGAGGCCATCTACAAAGGGCTTGATATGTGTGGTGTTAAAAACATCCCAATTGTGGCACAGAGTTATGACGGTGCGTCCGTCATGTCAGGTCATGTGTCTGGTGTGCAGCAGCGCATCAAAGAGACTCACCCATACGCAGCCTACATACACTGCTTAGCGCACAAATTAAATTTAGTGCTTGTGGAGTGCTGTTCCGTGAACCGATGTGTGAAATCATTCCTGAGCATTATTGACAATGTGTATTCACTGTTTTCGGAACCGTCAAACCACCAGAGATTTATTGAACTCCAAAAATCCTTGAACGTGAAAGTAACTGAAGTAGTTCAGCCCAGTGACACGAGATGGGCATGCAAGTGGAGATGTGTGAAATCAGTGAAAAGTCACTACTCTGCGATTATGGAGTGTTTGAGAGAAATTAGTGAAGAGGGAGAGAAGTGGTCAGCGCAAGCCAGTGGTATCCATGACTTCATGTCGAAAATGTCATTCATTACAAGCCTTGTTGTGTTTGAGGAGCTACTGCGTGTGATCCACGTTACGCACAAGGCACTACAGTCATCCAACTGCACACTGTCCGAAGCTGCAGCCCTTACTGACAGCCTGAAAGCACACTTCGTGTCTAAAAGGCAGGCAGACTCCTGGAGCGATGTGTGGAAGTCAGTCAAACAGTTCTGCCTGGACAACAACATCGCCGTGCCCGAAGAAAACACCGATCGTCAGATTCACGTCTCCGCACGCCCCGCCGCACCCAAAATGAAACGTGTTTCAAATCCGCCAACATCCCTTGATGGTTTCTTGATTACCAGTACTTTAGGACAAAGGGAAACAACACACGAAGAAACAGCAGAGAGTCCTGGCTATCAGCAGAAACTATATTTCCCCGTGCTGGACACTCTCATCAATGAGCTGGAAAGGAGGTTCTCCGGAGAGTCCATGGAGCTTGCACGCGCGTGTGCCGCAGTTTTGACATGCGACGAAAATAGAATTGATCCACTGTTACAAAAATACACTCCTCTGGCACTATAAGTTAACCCCCTTCTTGTTGCAGCCGAAATGAAGCTTGTCAAAGCCTCTGCTAACGGACCAATTTCAATTGAGCATCTTAAAAAAGCTGTAAAAAAAAAATCCTACCCAAATCTCTATAAACTTTTACAGTTATCGCTCACTCTGCCGATTGGATCATCTACCTCTGAGAGAAACTTCTCTGCGATGAGGAGGATAAGGAACTGGCTGCGTTTGACGATGGGAGCAGCCAGGTTTTCTTCTCTTGCAATCCTTCACATCGAAAGTGACATTACGGCCAAGCTCTCACCTGAGACCATTGTCGACACATATGCAGGACGCAAAAAATGAAAATTACTGTTGCCACTAGTCTTCTCTGCCAAATAACTGCTAAAGCTGGAGAAACTCAACACACTGCTTTCAATATGCTGTTCAATATGTTTAAAATGTGTAGAGTATTGTGTGACTGTTCATTTTTCCCTCTCAAAATGTTTTAAATGTTTCATGAATTACAACAAAATGCGAAATAACTTGTTTTTTAATCACTCTCATTGCCACAAAGGGTTTTGAAAAAAGGAAAGAAAAATGTTAAAAATCTTTTCGTTTTGGTTGAAGATAATATTTTAACAGTGCAAAAGTGGTCCACATTTCATTGATTAATTGTGTTCGAACGAAGATGCGATGCGAAGTCAAGTGGCTGCTTATGCGAAGTAGCCTACCTGTTTACAAATATGATTGTATTGTTGTAGTGTTTTTTCTTGGGTTAAAAATAAATATGTGTTTATTTAGCATGTTTGTTTTGTCCATATGTGCTAGTGCTGAGTTCCCCAATTGATAGGCCATGCAAGTCCCAGCTGCTACAATGATTTTTTGTTTTTGCCCCCCCCTGGCTCGAATGTCAAACTCCGCCTATGGACCGGACGCTTATTGAGTGCGTGTGTGATATTTATGGTGCCGAGGTGATTGGGTAATGATGAGGGTCAGGTGGAAGTGCTCAGTACTCAGGTGAGGGCGTGCGTTGTGAATGAGTGGAGGTGGAACCTGGCGTGTATGTAACAGGTTGAGGGAGTTATTGTAAATTAAACCATTTATTTATATTCTGTTCGTCGTAATCCAAAACTCTTTGTATTTATATGGGATGTTGTGGAAACGCAACAATAAACACAAAAACACAACATTTAAATTTGTTTTTTAATTTATATTAAAAGTTTATTCATCTGAATGTCTACTTCCGCATTCGTGTCACCTCGCCCCATCGTCCAGACTGCACTCTGGCCTACTTGCGTTGCTTCCATTATGAGTGCACATACCGCACACCTACATTTGAAACAACGAACTTGAGCGATAAAAGACGCGGTATGTGAACGGCCCCGTATGAAACGGGTAGCCTAGTGCATCCCAAATTTTTCAACATGAACATTTTAACATAACATGTTTAACATAACAGTCATTATTGCCTATGGCCTTTAGAAAAAGACATTTTTTGAAGAGGTGGAGTAGTGCACAATAGGCCCCTGTGGCACGGCCTAAGCTTTTGTTCTTAATGACATTTCTTTCCTTACATTACTTTTACTTTAAGTAGTTTTGAAACCAGTACTTGTAGACTTTTACTTGAGTAAAAATCTTGAGTTGATACTTCAACTTCTACAAAAGTCTTTTGAAATCCTAGTATCTATACTTCTACCTGAGTAATGCATGTGAATACTTTTGACACCAATGGTGTTGAAGCTAACCAGGTCCTTTTAACAATTTTGTTTTATTTATATACAAAATTAAATGACAAGGTACACACTGTCATGCTACACGGAGATCAAGGAGACGCTAAAGATTTCTTCAACATGGAATTTTAAGTCAAAGACAAGGAACTCTCAGAAGACATTTACACAGAAGACATTTAACAGCCGACTCCAAACTCGAAACAGGAAACAGCATTTATACACAGACAAATGGGAAAACAGACTAGACACACCTGGGATCAATGAAACAGAAAACACCTGGAATCAAATTAATTAAAAGAAATCAGTAAACACACAAAGCACTGGACAGAGTCTGACATACACACACACACACACACACATACACTCACTCTCACAGAGGTTTATTATAATACTCTTTATTGAACATATTAGTATTATATGTTGTTCAAAATTAGATGTACAAAAATTTTTTTTGCTGTAGTCGCTGATATTTATATGACCACAAGATTAAATTCTGAACGCTTGTAATGTAAATCAATGACTGTTTAGAAGACTTGCATACATATTCAATGAAGACATGCTAATAGGATCATAAACTTCAGAAGCCAGTGAGCGAAATGATCCACCAATCCAATCATACACATCAGAGGGTTGAATGAAAAATATATATGAGAGTGAAATATGATAAATCCAATCTATCTTAACTGCAAGCTCCTATAAACAGTGATTTTATCACATTAATTCCGGATCTACAGCATTTTGGAATGTGACAAGCTGAGCAAAAACCTTGGCACTCAATCCTTTGCTTCCTCATCCAAAACAAATTTCCTCCCAGGTACTTTGCAGGCTTGGTGAAAAGTCAAGAAGTTTGAGATATGTAGGCTCCTCTGAGGATTGGGTGGTCCAGGAAGAGTCTGGTGACCCGAGGGGGTGTGAGACATCTGAAGACATTAGTGCCTGTTGAGTGAACTTCGGTTTCCTCAAATAGCCCTGACTCTGGAGTGACTCATCGGTGACTAGCCCTGACTCTGAAAGGTCAGCGGTGACTACCCCTGACTCTGAAGGGTCCACGAACCCCTGACTCGGCTCTGGAAAGTCCACGGGCCCTGTCTCGACTCTGGAAGGTCAACCGGAATCTGACTGGACTCCGGAGGGTCAACCGGAACCTGACTGGACTCTGGGGGGTTCACTGGAACCTGACTCGACTCTGGAGAGTTCACTGGAACCTGACTCGACTCTGGAGAGTTCATTAGAACCTGACTCGACTCTGGAGAGTTCACAGGAACCTGACTCGACTCTGGAGAGTTCACTGGAACCGGACTCGACTCTGGAGAGTTCACTGGAACCGGACTCGACTCTGGAGAGTTCACTGGAACCGGACTCGACTCTGGAGAGTTCACTGGAACCGGACTCGACTCTGGAGAGTTCACTGGAACCTGACTCGACTCTGGAGAGTTCACTGGAATCTGACTCGACCCTGGAGAGTCAACTGGCATCTGACTCAACTCTGGAGAGTTCACTGGAGCCTGACTCGACTCCGGAGGGTCAGCTGTGACTGCAATCCCGTGCAGCGGCGCTGGGCAAGCAGCCATCTTGTGCCATGACTCTGGACAGGCGGCCATCTTGTGCTGTGGTGCTGGGCTGGCGACCACCTGGTGCTGTGGCGCCGGGCCGGCGGCCAACTTGGGCATTGGCGCTGGGTTAGCGGCCATCTTGTGCTGTGGCGCTGGGCTGACAGCCATCTTGTGCAGTGGTGCTGGATTGGCGGCCATCTTGGACCGTGTCTCTGGACCGGTGGCCACCTTGGGCATCGGCACTGGGTTAGCGGCCATCTTGTGCTGTGGTACTGGGCTGCCAACCACCTGGTGTTGTGGCGCTGGGCTGGAGGCCATCTTGGGCTGTGGCGCTGGGCTGACAGCCCTCTTGGGTTGTAGCGCTGGACCGGTGGCCACTTTGGGCTGTGGCTCTGGGCTGGCGGCCATCTTGTCTCGTGACGCTGGGCTGACGACCACCCCGCCGGAAGAGATAGGCGTGGCTGGGGCATCCCACAAAAGCCGATGCTGCACATAGTACACAAACTCCCAGAATTCCAGTGTCTCTAAATGTGCCATCTCCTCCTGAGACACTGGATCATCCAGCCCGCCGTTGAAGTAGTCCTTCAAAGCCGCATCATTGTACCCCATGCCCTCGGCCAGGGACCAGAACACCTGTGCCAGGGCACCTACCTCATTGCCTTCTTGGCGGAGGGCGGTTAACCGGAGATACCTTGCTCTTCGCTCCGCCATCCTGGCTGGGGAATGGGAAAAAGACCTCCCGCTGGTTCTTGCAGTGACGGAGTCCTTCCATCACGACCGGTGATACAAGGAAACCACGGAGAGAGAACCAATAGCAGGAAAGTCTTTTATTAAAGGGTAATCCAAATAGAGTAAACAGTCCAGGCAGGGGTCGAGACCAAAACATCCATCCAAACATAAACAAGACACGAACACAAGGCAAGGACAAGAGCTGACGGACATGAATTAAACATTCAACAAGGACTACGTCACACATACTCAGACAGACTGGGTATAAATACACAGAAGGTAATGAGGGAACTGGAGACAGGTGGGGACTAATCAATTAACCCAAACAAGGAGGAAGGTGACTGAAGGTTCATAAAGTGGTTCATAAAGTGACAGACACTGTGGGAAAGGGAGACATCTAGTGGAAACCCAGGGAACACAACCCAGACACTGTGACAATTTCAGGATGTAGATTATTTGAAGGTAGCTGTCTGAGATGGCGAATGGGAACATGGTGTTATAACATTAGTAACGCATTAATATCTATTGGTAACACAGTTAAACATAATGATATCACTTACTTTTAAATGTCCAACATTAAGCGTAATACTGTAAATAAAATGTCTTCCCTTGGACATGTAGTTGACCATCCATGTATTGGAACTGAAATGCATTTTGTATAGTACTCCTAATGTTGGACATGTAAAAGAAAGTAATTAAGTAGTCATTTGCTCTTCTTCTACATCTTTTCAGTTGTGAAGACATGGGCAACAACTTGTTTCACTTTCATGTGGACATATGGGAGATTTCAGTTCCCTTTGGTAAAATCATCAGTGCTCAGTCCACGAAGATGAATCTTGGCCCTCAAACATGTCTGGCTTGATGGACAATGAGGCTCATGTTATCAGTTTGTCTGCTTTGAGACCAATTATGTTGCTCCATGGGAGCGCAGTGGCATCAACTGTTGGGTAAAGATTTACTTGTGTTTCCAGGAGCATGCTTAATGCTAAAATGCTTATCTTAATAATAGTAATAATATTAATAAAAAGCACAGTACTTGTCAATAAAGTACCACAGGCAACGGATATATCCTTAAAAGTCAACCTTTAAAGTTGTTTTTTAGAGGTGTACAATTCCTATCAGGTTCTTAAAGTGGATAATTTGTAACTGGTTTTCAGTGTTGGTACTTAACCACTTGACCTCAAATTAGTGGTTCATTAGGCAGTCTTCCGTGCTTCTTTGATTGACACTCTCACTAAAACCACTGCTAAGCTCATTTGAGCAGAAACTATAACTCCAGCAATACTTGCTTTTCACCCACAACTGTCGTAATCCCACAAAGTCCCATTTTAGGAAGCATTCTTTATTCCCCACAGCAAAGGATCCCCTACCAAGAAGCAAATACTCTTAAAGGGCTAATGAGAAAACATGGCTCAAGTCGTGTTATTTCTTCTTCTCCCCCTCTGCTATATATTGGATCCTCGCTCTGTAATAGAATGGCTTTAATCCAAAACGTGTTTGGTAAACCAGTATGGAAAATCTTGTTCAGCAGATTAGTGAAGCAGCATCCAAAGAGGCCTCATTGCAGTTTACAACTGTTGGTGAGCTTTGCTGTGTGTGTTTGTGTGTGTGTGTGTGTGTGTGTGTGTGTGTGTTTGTGTGTTTACTGCAAGACTTCACATTACTGCATTACACTGAATGAGCTGAAACCCTCTGTGTTGTGGATTTTATTGAATTATAATAATTATTTAATTTGTATGCTATCTTATATAGCAGTGGTTCTATGACCTCTATTTTACATTGGATTTCATATGGTGACCCAATGCCAAACAAACAACCAAATACATGCATGCATACATACAGAAGTTTCCAACTTAAGGCTGGAATATGCTACTGTAATCTCCACTTGCACTCTGTGTGATTCTTCGTTTTGATTCCTTTAAATTATTAAAGACTGTGATATGGTAATTCTCCTCGTTTCTTCCCCAAGTGAAATGTGACTGACCAAACAAGATGACTACAGCTGAAGACAGGCTTTGGTGTCTGTGGCAGGCTGTTCAGGAATTGGAGAGGTATGTGGAAGTGTTCTTAGAGCTCTCCAACCAGGTGAGCTGGTTTCGAGTCTGCTCTCAGTGTCTGTTTTCGTCTGGGGCTGAATGACGACGTAATAGGCTACGATCTTCCCATTTATAGTTTTCCCCTGATCGAGCTGGTTAATCATGTCCTTTAGTTAAATGGAGTATTAAGTATAAAGAATTCAGAGCAATCATCCCGAAAACCACCGGGCCTCACCAGCTCACCCCTCACCAGCTCACCTAGCTCCTCGTAAGTGCTTCCCAGTCCCCAAATCCAGTCCAGAGTTGGCTCCTGTTCCCGAGTTTGGCCCACGGAGTGGCCCAGTACCTGAGTATAGCCCACAGAGGGCCTCTGTTCCTGAGTATAGCCCAAGGAGGGCTCCTGTTCCCAAGTATTGCCCATGGAGGGCTCCTGTTCCTGAGTACAGTCCACGGAAGACTCCGTTCCCCGAGTTTATGCCATAGAAGGTTCCTGCCCCCGAGTTAAACCCAGGGAGGGCTCCAGATCCCCCGTCAAGCCAAAGGAGGGCTCCTGATCCCCAGTCAAGCCCAGGGAAGCCCCCAGTCTCCGGTTTGAGATTGAGAATGACCTTCAGTGTTGCAGGATAAAGAAGAAAATTCTGGATGCCAGCTTCTCTCATTTTCTTTCTATGTGGCACAAATGTAATACTTCTTTTTGCAGTGACTGGAGAAAAATCTGGAATGAAGACACAGTGGCTCTGTCAGATGATTTCACCGATGCGAAGTCTGGTGGCCCACAAAATGAGCTCCCCGTCTGTGTACCGCAACAGTTTAAAGATCAAAACCCATGTCTTAGCGCGATCTGAAGAGAGCCTTGTGTACACACGATGCGCTTGCTCCACTTCAATCTCTTTTCCCACCAGAGACAGGAGCTACGTCACAAACTAACCCTTTAAGCCAGTTATTTATATATTTTGCTGTAGTGTGTCAGTAGGAAATTTCAGATTACATTTCCAAACATTCATTTTGCCATTAACTTTAACAATAATCTAGTGAGATTTTTATATGCACACAACAGCCGGTGCTCCACATGGAGATCTGATCTCATCATCATTGACATCATCATTACACTTGCACATTGTTTTTTCAGGTAGCTTTGCAGGAAGGTTTATTCAAGCGTCTTGGAGACACGACCACAGTTCTTCTGGATTTAGTTTGTCTCAGTTTCATCTGTTTCTTCATGTAATCACAGAGATTCCATGATGGTGAGATCAGGTGTCCATGTGGAGCAGACTGCTTGTGCAATCAAAAATCTCACTAGATTATTATTCAAATGAATTGTAAAATGAATGTTTGGAAATGTAAACTCATATTTTTTAATGACACTACACCAAAGATATAAATAATTGGCAAAACACCACTCTTTCGTTGTGAAAGTGAAAACTTTACAGTAGATGGGAAACCGATTGCTCCCCTGTTACCTTTTGTAAATTGTATTCAATCAAAGAACTGCACAGATACAGATATTCTAACAATCTATCAATAAACACACCTCTGTTTCTGTTTGAGTCCGCTTGTGCTGCTCAGCTACAGTCTGTGGATTCAAGAGTGCATTGAAAGACACGGAGGAGACAGGTCTGCCGCCGTTTTCATATGAAATTTAAGCGGACTGACTCTGAGGCGATTGCGTGTACAGTTTATGGAGCTAAATGCTATAGCCCCGCTAAGAAGCCTAGCGACGGCCATGCTTCTTGCGTATATTTCGGAGAACCAGGACAAATATTTCAATCGATCGCTCAGGCATTTAAGAGGCACCAAAATTTGCGTTCTGATTAGGTTTGGTTCATACCAGTTACATAGGTACCAGTGCCAATATTTCGGTACACCACCCTAATTATTAATGACTAAAACTTAACATAAAATGAAAAGAAAATCAGCAAAAAGGGACCAAATGTACGGAGCTCTACTCAAGTGCGACTAGGTTCATGAGCACCTCTCCTGACTCCCTAAAAATACATAGTGTTTTAAAATGTGTTCAGATTTTTTAAATGATGTAGTGTAGCCTTCAGCATACAAAATAAAAGATGTCATTATGACAAAAGTGTGCAATATATTAAAATGACAACTTTCTCAATTATGTTAGTTGTTACTCTTCAGTTATAAGAAATAAAATATTTACTCATTTGAATTTATTTGTCTTATCCATTTCCTTATTTGAATTTATTATGAAAGAAAGAAAGAAATAATAAAATAAATAAATACTTTTTTGCAGTTCTTCTGACTGGATTCATCTACAATTGTTTTCATAAAGCAAGGCAACCTTGGGAGTGGTAAGAAAGTGTAATACATTACTCAGTCTTTGTGACATGTGTTTTTTTTTTTATCAGTAGAATGAGCAATCAGAAATTGTAGCTGGCTTCATACATGTGCAGCTGAGCCATCAGATTCACAGTCAGACTAAAGGAGCTCATTGTTAGCATTGCTCCTTAAGCAGTCTCGACTTATTGCACTGTACAGCCGGTGAACGTTTTCAGTCCCACCCCCCGCATCTTGCTGTGATATAAGAGACATTTGTAGTGTTTAAACAAATATCACTTATTTAAACACTGCATTTTGGCAGCTAATTAAGACTGCTGAAAAGGCTGGTCTATGCTGCTTTGTGTTGTTTTGTGTTAGATTCTCCATTCTGTTTACCAAACAAATTTAGTTTGCGAGGGTGGTCAACTAACTTTATGTCAAGTGAACCTGATTGACTACGTTTCTAGATATAAGCCTATTGGGGACACCATCCTTCAAATCACAACTTATACTATTCATTTTGGGGGTTTGAGTACTTTATTTATTTTTATTTTTTTTGCTGGGTTGATTCTGATTCTTAACCATTCACTTCCACAGGTCTGTTTTTCACATTGTATTTCTTGGCTCCAAACCATGGGACATATGTATCATCAATGTAATTACTACCCTGAATACTAGTGACAACCTTTTGATAAGTAACAACACAAAAAGAGAAGACAGGGGAAAGCTGCATATTTGTAAGTAACAAATCCATCAAGGCGTTTTCAGCTAAAGTCCATAATAATGCTTTCTCCAGTGAAAAAGTTTATCCTCTGTTCTCCTCTCACCTCAAAATGTATTTATTTAGAAGTGTTTTGAACTGTTTTGTCTTGTATATTATGCTTGATTAGTGCAATGTTTATGTATTGCACTGTTTGTTTGTTTGTTTGTTATTTAAACAATATTATGGATAGATGACTTAATTTAGTTGGAAGTAATGGTTTTAAGTAGAAAAAAAAATGTCTTGTTGATGGATTTGTTTCTTACAAACACTGAGCTTTCTGAATTACCAGTAGTTAATTGATGGACTGGAGTCTTGTGGATTACTTGTGGATCATTGTGATGTTTTTTATCAGCTGTTCGGACTATCATTCTGATGGCACACATTCACTGTAGAGGATCCATCTGTGAGCAAGTGATGTAATTCTAGATATCCTCCAATCTGTTCTGATTAAGAAAAAAAATAATAATCTACAACTTGGATGCCCTTAGACTGAACATTTTCAGCAAATTTTTATTTTTGGGGGAACTATTCCTTTAAGAAATTAGTGTAAATAAATGTTTGTGGTTAGTTCATAAATACTGTTGATATAAATAACACACAAAAAGTAACTTTTTAATCAGTTTAAATCATGTTTTACAGTATGTTGCAATTCTTCAGTTACTGACCAACTGGTGTTTAAGCTCCCACGGGTGCAATTCCTTCAGAAAACAGCTTTCACATCGTCCAGCTGAACTTAACTCTGACTTCTAATGGACTCAGGTCTGCAGTGTGAAAAGACCCTTGTAGTTTTAATCACAGGCAGAGGTGATCTATAAGGAAAAGTGGTGATGCTATCATCAATCCACAGCCAATATTGGGTTACGTGCTTGCCAGCATGCACAGCGGGCAGTAATTCTCTCCAAGACATTTAATGCCCTTCTGAAAAGTATTTCATTTTCTAAATCATATGTTGACTGCAGAGCATTACCATCTAGACCAGAATCTATATTAAATGGAATCATAAGCTGTCCACATAGCTGAGAAACCCCTATTAGTAGCAAAAGTCCAGCACACTTTTTTACTCACTTTTAAGTTGCGAGTAACAAGCGTAGGCAGGAGAGCTTTGGACAACGTTTCCAACAACTTTTAATTGACCAACAAAATGCACTGATGCCCAAGATTTCTCACCCTACTGCAAAGACAAAGCTCCAAATCCCTGGAAAGAGCATGTGAAGAGTGAGCCATTGGGCAAGAGAGAAAGACAGAGATCACCACATCTAACCACATCCAACAACAACCAATCAATTTGAGCAAATCTGTGACTATGGGCATGTTCATTCCTATGTTATGTTCATTCCTTGTGCTCTTTTCAGGTTTATTAGAGTAGGGTTGTGCGAACGCCCTCCAGAATCCCAATGAATCCTGATAAGCACACCTCAGCATTTGATTTACTTCCTCATAACAGTTTCTATAGCAACCATTACCAGGGAATATTTGATATTACTTAATTCCGTTGGAATCCTCCCCTTATGTTATCAAGAGCATTTATGGTGCAAATTGCTTTTAACAGCACATTGTTTGCAATGTCCATGATTTGAGGCTGCTTTTACTGTTTTTCTCATAGTGATACTGATGCTCTTTTGTGATGAAATATATATTTATAAAAATGATCACATGTCTGGGTCAGGGTTTGTTTCTGGCCACAGAGGTTTGGTTCCTTGATCTTTATTGATAAGTTCATTACCATTTCAAAGAATAACAGATCAGCAGCATGTGATAAGGTTGGATCTAATGACACTTGGCAGATTTAAAGCTAATTAACTTTCTAGGAGTTATGCTCATGGGTGTTTCTAGAAGATTTAAATGGGGGGACCAGGCTAGGGCACTACCTCAAAAGAGGGTGGCCGCAAAATAACAAAAAAAAAAAAAAAAATAGAATCTATGGTACACTACTAAGATGTGCTAACCTGCAAATGCTATCTTAGGGATTTCTACCTCATCTAGCCCTTACATTTCATTTTATCTCTGTAACCTAATGTATAGGTTAATATTTTTGTTTTGAATAAAATCAAATAAATTAAATGTTGTCACATGATAAATTGTACATATTCAATGATGAAAAACACTTAAAGGGACTTAAAATCTTTACTCAAATTAAAACAATTTCACCATCCTCATGACAGGTTTTGTCTTATAAGGCTGCAACTCACACCAGTTTTTGTTCAGTGCTGAGTTTTACAATCGATACCTCTCATTATAACATACAGAGAGTATAGGCCTGCAAGATGTAGGCTAAATAATAGATTGATTGTGCAGTGTAGAGAGATTAATTTGGCATAACAGAACTTTGTAAGATCACGATGAACAAAGAGTGACAGTTTTTTAAGGAGCTTTGTCAGCCCTTGGCCATAATCCATTCAAAATGTATAACTTTTGTTTCTCTGCCACACACACACTTTGCAAAGGTTTGGATATGACATCCGCGTACTTATGTGGAATTCCCTCTCAAAATAGCAGTGATTAACATAGTGATAACTATAGCAATGGATGGGACAATATCAAACCGGGTCTGGTTGATACACTTTTATTGTAGCACTATATACAAAAACAACAAAATATAATATGCACTAAATAAAATCATGTCATAAATTCATATTTACAATAGACACTTAAGTCTAATAAGTATTAATTAATAAATAACTAGAGAAGGCTGACTATAATCAGCTGGCTTCCATTTAGTTGGATAAGCCTACTTGTCAGTCAAAAAACAAACAAACAAACAAAAAAACTCTCCTTGTCTTCAATGATGCAAAGACAAAGATCCACCACAGTACAGTATAACCAGGGGTGTGCCACCGGCCCCCACTGAAATACGGTTATTTTATGGATTATTAAAATAAATAAATAATGTATTGGTTAACACTTTACAATGCAATTCATTAACATTAGTTACCTACTTTAGTTAACATGATCTAAGCCTGACCAATACTTTTAGAGCTTTTATTAATCTTAATGTTAATTACAACATTAATCGATGCATCATTACAATCAAAAGTTGTGCTTGTTAACATTAGTTAATGCACTGTGAATTACCATGAACTAACAATGAACAACTGCATTTTCATTAACATTAAAAAAGATTAATAAATACTGCAATTACCTGACACGTGAACTTGACATACCTTTAACATAGCCTTAATATTCATTTTTCTTCGGACACGACTTATAAAACACTTCTAAATATCCACTCAAAAATATTGCATATGCTGTATGTTTTTGTCGATAAATTTAGTAAAAAAAAATAACAACATCTATTTAGTGGCACTTACCTGACTCGTGAACTTGACAAGATGGCACTGTTTGTCCCGCAAAGTCACTGAGGCTCCTGCACGTGCAGAATGATCTCAGTGTTGGCTAGATTAGTTTTTATTAGTTTAGTGAACATTAACATAGTTAATTGTTGACTGGATTTAAACATAATCGTTCATTCAGTGCTTTTCAAATATATTTGTGTAGACTTAATATAATATATCCTCTCAACTACTGTATGCCCAAGCAATAAAATGAGCTCAACTTAAATATTTTTGCCCTTCCAACATTTTGTTAATTTGATTTTTTACAGTGTGTCATAAATGTACTGTTTATGGTTGGGTCCTGTTAGGTAATACATTAACTAACATCTATGGAAGCTTATTGTGTTAAGTGTTACCATGTATTGAAAACGTACTCGGTTACTAAACATAACCTCGGTTCTCTCTAGAAGAGCGAACGAGTACTGTGTCTTAGCTAAGACGCTACGGGAAAAGTCTCTTTTCACGAAATACTGAAGCAAAAAATTATCCTTAATTTTGTATTTTTGTAAAGCGCATTTGCAGCAGTACACAGCCATAGGCGAGACGGCTCGTTCGCTCATTGGCTTGTTCTGCGGCAACTGCACAGCCTATCGAGCGCAGGCTGATGCAACATCAGACCATGCAGCTTCGCGCCCTTCTTGCCACGTCCCGCCGAAACGGGTGTGGCCCAACCTATAAAAGGAGCTCGAAAACGCTGACTCACCTGATTTATTTAATCGCCGAAGCGAACCAGAGTGAATCGTACGCACGGCAGAGAACGCAGTACTCGTTCGCTCTTCTAGAGAGAACCGAGGTTACGTTTAGTAACCGAGTACGTTCTCTTACGAGAGCTCTCTCGTACTGCGTCTTAGCTAAGACGCTACGGGAACCTAATGTAAAACGCCGTGCTCGCAGGGATCACACACCAATAAACCTGAAGCAACGCCCAGGATTTACAGTGCACAGTCACCTGAGGGACTCACAGAGAGTCCAGGACAGAAAAGGGAAAAAGCCCTCCGTCCTATTTCTAGCAGCATCTGTAGATGCGGCAATATGACATCACACAGCCGAGGCAAGGCCTGACCAATGTGGCAATGCGGGTCTTACGCAATACTGCCCATATAACAGTCGGCAGCGCATAGCACTCGTGAACTCAGAATTCCCCTCAGGGCCCTGATTCGACTATACCGACAACAGCCTTGCTTGCAAGGCGGGGACCTCCAGGTTATAGAACCTGATAAATGTAGACGGCGAGGCCCAACCTGCCGCCATACATATATCCTGCAAGGAGATCCCAGTAGACCACGCCCACGACAAGGCGACGCCTCTTGTGGAGTGTGCTCTGACGCCCAACAGGCACTGAAGGCCCCTGGAAGCGTAAGCTAACGCTATGGCGTCAACTATCCATCTGGATAGAGTCTGTCTCGAAACAGCCATTCCCTTGGAACGTCCACCGAACGAGACAAACAGCTGCTCCGTCTGCCGAAAGGCAGCAGAGCGAGACACATAAGCTCTTAAAACCCTGACAGGGCAAAGAAGACTCGAGTCTCCATCCTCCCCTGACGCAGACAGGGCAATAACCTGAGCCCGAAACGGTGTGTTGAGGGATTTCAGCACATAACCGTGCCTAGGTTTGAGTATGACCCTTGAGTCATTGGGCCCAAACTCCAAGCACGACTGGCTCACCGCGAGCGCGTGCAAATCACCCACACGCTTCACAGAAGGGAGAGCCAACAAGAATACTGTCTTGAACGACAGATGCTGAAGGCTAACCGATTGGATAGGCTCAAAAGGGGGACCCTTCAAGGCCTCCAAAACCGCCGCGAGGTCCCACATAGGGACTGACGGAGGTCTGGGAGGATTCAGCCTCCTAGCTCCTCTGAGGAACCGGATGACTAAATCGTTCCTTCCTATTGACTGACCGGACGCCGTTTCAGAAAACGCCGCGATGGCCGCCACATAAACTTTGAGCGTGGATGGTTATCCAACAGCTCCTGTAGGAAGGAGAGGACCTCCTTCACCTCACAACTAAGGGGTGAATAACCTCGAGCTGTGCACCAGCTGGAGAACACCGACCACTTCGAGGCATACAGACGTCGTGTCGACGGAGCTCTAGCCTGAGTGATGGTATTTAGCACTCCCACTGCGAGATCAGCGGGTAACCGTTGAGCGCCCACACATGGAGGGACCACAACTCCGGTTGAGGGTGCCAAATCGAGCCCCTGGCCTGCGAGAGGAGGTCCCTCCTCAACGGTACCGGCCACGGGGCAACATCTGCTAACTGCATCAAATCTGGGAACCATGGTTGGTTCTTCCAAAGAGGTGCTACAAGCAGTATTGAACATCTCGTTTCTCTCACCCGTTCTATCACCTGCGGAAGGAGGGAGACGGGACGGAATGCATAGAGCGGGCAGCACGGCCATCTCCGTGACAGCGCGCTTTCGTTCTTGGAAAAGAACGCGGGGCAGTGAACGTTTTCCTGGGACGCGAAGAGGTCCAACTCCGCCATGCCAAATCTCTCCCACAACAGCCGGACTGTTTGCGGGTGTAGAGACCATTCGCCCGTAGGAACATTGCCTCTGGACAGCCTGTCTGGACCCAGATTCTGCAGCCCAGGCACATGCACTGCTCTCAGCGAGCGCACGTTGCGCTGAGCCCAAACCAGGAGGCGTTCCATCAGCCTGCACAGGTTTCAGGATTCGTCAATTCGTCAATTTCGTCACTGCATTTATAGCACCATTGGCCGTGGCCGGACGAGCGTGTACGGGTTTCATTTTTACAGAAACCACATGACAAGTGTGACATAGTAATTGTGGGCACTGAGGGGTGGGTACGCTTACTATGCAGTGTGCGTGACCGACTTGAGTCGACATTATGGGCGCAGGCCCTGTGTGCAGGGCTGTGCTTACATGTGGAGATGGGCACTGAGGAGTGGGCATTGTCACAACATTTATAGCACCATCGGCCGTGGCCGGAAAACCAGAAAAAACACTCTTTTTGTGAAACATCTGGGTAGCCGTGATAGCGGCTTTTGTGTGGAGGCAAGCGGGCACTCGTGCAGGCTTGCGCATTGCAGAAGACACTGAGGCAGTCACAACTCTTGGAACTGCAACAGCGGCGCGCTTGGGTGAGAGCTCGGCCGCAGCGGAACTCGAACACCGGCGCTTTCCCAGCAGTGCTAGGATGCCTTCGGGGCTCCTGGCTTCACCGCAATCCTCTGCCGCGGCTCCCGCGGCGCGGGGCGACGGCTTGAAGAGCGAGAACGGGTTCCCGAGCTGCGTTGCTGACGCTGTGGCGATGACGCAGCAGGAGGCGGTGGGCGTGACTGAGAGCTCTGTGCAGTGCTAGGATGCTTTCGGGGCTTCTGGCTTCACCGCAATCCTGTGCAGCGGCTCCCGCGGCGCGGGGCGACGGCTTGAAGAGCGAGAATGGGGTCCCGAGCTGCGTTGCTGACGCTGTCGCGATGACGCAACAGGAGGCGGTGGGCGTGACTGAGAGCTCTGTGGGGCCGGTCTAGAGCGGCTAGCTGCAGAACTGGAGCGCTTCGGCAAGAAATGCTTGAACACCTGCGAAACTTTCTTGTCCTCGGCGAATCTCTCCACAAACCCGTTGACGGAAGATCCGAAAAGGCCGGCAGGAGTTAGCGGCACGTCAAGGAACGCAGCACACTCAGGCTTCTTGATGTCAGAAAGCGTCAGCCACAAATGCCTCTCAGCCACCGTAGCGGAAGCCATAACCCGTCCCATGGCCTGTGCAGCGGACTTAGTAGCGTGGAGGGAGAGATCCGAAGCACTCCTCAGATCCGCGAGACAGATCGCTTCAGGTCCCATCTCATCCAGCTTGCGGAGAAGATCGCCCTGGAAAATCTGTAGTGTAGCCATGGTGTGTAGCGCAGACGCAGCCTGCCCAGCAGCAGAGAATATCCGTGCGAGCAGCGATGACGTCATGTGGCAGGCTTTGGATGGCAACGCCGCCTTAGATGCGTCGGCAAGCAGCGGACGCTGAGCATCGGGAAGCGATGCAGGGGAGGCCGGCGAAGCGGAGGGAACCGGCGAGCTCAGCCGAGCTGGAGGCGGTTCTGGTAGGCGGTTCTGGTAGGCGCTGCGAGCAGCGCTTCTTACGGCGCTGCGGCGCAGCGGACGATGCAGGCTTCGAGAAGGATGCCAGGCGAGTCCTCAGAGTCACCATAGGCATTAACTCGCAATGAGGGCATCCGCCGTCAGCAAGCACGAGCGCTGCATGGTCCTCACCCAGACAGGAGACGCAGATGACGTGACGATGTCCTTCGCTGAGCGGGGCTCTGCACGAGCCGCACGAGGGCATCTTTAAAAAGACGCAGCTCTTTTGTGAATGTGCGTCGCAGGGCGAACACACACACAGGATATAACAGATCAAGGATGTAAAGGATATGGGCGCCGGATAGCGCAGCAGGAACGGCAGTGGAAGGTGGCGATGCCGGCAGCTTCAGGATGGCTCGTCCTGCTGATATGCTCTTCCAGACGGCGCTTGCTTCCTCGTGATCCAGCGATGCGTGAGCTTCGCTGAAGAGATGAAAAATCAGGTGAGTCAGCCTTTTCGAGCTCCTTTTATAGGTTGGGCCACACCCGTTTCGGCGGGAAGTGGCAAGAAGGGCGCAAAGTTGGTCTGATGTTGCATCAGCCTGCGCTCGATAGGCTGTGCAGTTGCCGCAGAACAAGCCAATGAGCGAACGAGCCGTCTCGCCTATGGCTGTGTACTGCTGCAAATGCGCTTTACAAAAATACAAAATTAAGGATAATTTTTTGCTTCAGTATTTCGTGAAAAGAGACTTTTCCCGTAGCGTCTTAGCTGAGACGCAGTACGAGAGAGCTCTCGTAAGAGAACTGTGGTTAATGTTTGACCTATTCCACATTTTGCGCAATTATCATAAACAAAAATTATAGACCATTTAGAGTAAAAAAAAATAAAAATAAAAAAAACTTAAAGTTAAAGAAAGAAAGATTTTTTATTCTGTATTACCAGTGAATGGTAATACTGATTGTATTACCATCATATAACTTTGATACTAAGCAACATGAAAGCATTTTATAAAACAGCCGCACATTTTAATAAGACTATTCTTTTTCTCACACTGCATGTTTTCAAATGCTCAATATACCCAGTGGAGTCCTGACACGTTCTCCCAAGGCTATTTTACATTTTATTTGGGTATTAAGGCAGATGAAATATGCTAACTGGACTAAGACTTCCTCCCTATTGGGATGCGTCTCCACCCACTACTGTGTTTAATGGGCTCGCTCCCTGACACACTGTTAACTGCCCTGCATAATGTCACACCTGCGGGCATAACAGAAGCACAGACTTACTCCATTATCGATGGCAGGTGGAATACCATATCTGCAGAAATTTGTTAGAGCTGTGAGCTAACGCTTGACTTCATGGGCTGATGTGAACGGGATTGAAACACGTTTCAAGGATAGCTTTAAAGAATAATGATGAGTCAAGTTTAGACTGAAAAATTTAAGAGATATGGACTGTTGATATTAAACGGCACATTGTGCAATTTTGTTCTTTATTAGCTTTGAGATTAATATGCATCAGAGCAGGTGGTATCACATAAAGCTGATATCAGTGTCAGAAGCAGTGAAATATTTAAGAAATGTTGGTATAGGAGCATCTATGAATTTAAATACAGCATGTATGAAAGTGTCATTTATCCACTCAGTTTGATGAGCCTGTTAAATTTATTGGATGAGTCACTCATACACTACATCACAACAAACCCCAATACATACAGTTTCCTTTAGCATCACACAGTTTTTAGCTAAGTTGGTTTTGCATGACAGTGCCATGACTCATGACCTCAAACATAATAAATTATATTATACAGTGACATTTTGTTATTTAATTGTATGTATCTTGCTAGTACACTTTGAATTCATCAATACTTTTTAATGACTAGAGTAAAACATCATATTGTGCATAACATAACAACATTATATTATATTATATGTAAATAGATTAATATGTAAATTTTCTGTAGCAATTGAGTTTAAGGTGTGAAGTATACTACAATTTGGAACATTCTTAAAAAAATGATGAGGTGATTGAAGTCATTAATGATAACAGATTTGCATAAATATACATGAATACAATTATTTGATCCTATGACTATGGTAAAAACATTTATTATATTATATTATATTATATTATATTATATTATATTATATTATATTATATTATATTATATTATATTATATTATATTATATTATATTATATTATATTATATTATATTATATTATATTATATTATTCCAGTTTAAGTCCAAAGATGAAGACTATGAAGATGTAGAAATGTTCCAACACAATTATATACAAAACTCAGAAAATGCGAACAGGCATCAAAACAAGTGCACAAACAATACTGGAAAATGAAGGACACGAGGAACTGAAATACACAATGACAATGAATTAATACATGAACAGTAGTGAATTAATTAATGAATTACCATAAGCAACTGAGGACTGGCGGAAAAAAATGGAACACAGTAAAAGAGGAAATGCAAACTAAAAGATCATGAAAATAAAAGCAGAACAGATAGAATGTGACTTTCTTTTCATATGTATCTAGCTACTGTGCACTGAATTCATAATGACTTGAAATTTAGGACAATAACTACATAATATTTTGAAATATAATAGCACATTATCTGTTATTCTTTTCTCTGTAGCAACTGAGTTTAAGATGTGTAGTACTGCATTTTCGAACATTATAAAGAAAAATGACAAAGGAGATTGAAGTCATTCATCAAAACAGATACATAAATATACATAAACAAAATGATTTAACAAAATGGCTGCCAAATGGGCTGACTTGCTTACAAAAAAGACTTTGTACCCATAAGGCACTGTTCTCACTTTGCCACTCTTACTAACTTGTTCACAAGCTGAGCTGCAAGAGAACATTAGGCTAATTTATGGAAATGGTTGGCTTGATTTCCCTTTCCCCATAAATTCATGTATTTCAGCTCCCCGGTTAAAGATCCTATTCTCTCTTGAATTATATATATTTAAATTTTGATAAATTACTTCAATCACCTTCATTATTTTCCTCATGATGTTCCCCAATTCAGCACTTTTCACCTTTTCACAATTTTACATGCGGATCTACTAATTCACCATTACTCCATTGATAATTTCACCCGTGCCCATAGGTTTCACAGGTCTTCATGCATAGATCAATCAAAATATTTCTGTGGTGTGTATACTAATGCTTTTCAGTTGAATGGTGTCGGTCGTGGGACACATGCCATATGTACTGATGTTGAAGCAGTGATGAATAACTCCAATCTAAGAAACTCATGAAATATTTAGTGGAATAACACTGACTGACCTCGGCTGGTGTTAATTTCAAATGTAAAGTGGCTGTAGCAGTGTAATGGATGTGTCTCTCTGTAAGATTCACCGTCTGCTGCTTTGGGTATCCTGGCAGCAGTTAAAAAACACATAAATGGAAAGTAGACAACCATTTGTGCCCACAGCATGAAGTGCTCTAAACATATGTGCTATTAAGTGTTTTGATAGCTTAAATATGTCAGTTCAGAATCAACTATTCTATTAAAATATCAGAATGTTTCTTTTAAAATATTTAAATGAATAATTCATAGGCAGAAACTAATATCTGCCACAGAATATAGATATATATATATATACAACCCGAATTCCGGAAAAGTTGGGACGTTTTTTAAATTTTAATAAAATGAAAACTAAAGGAATTTCAAATCACATAAGCCAATATTTTATTCACAATAGAACATAGATAACGTAGCAAATGTTTAAACTGAGAAATTTTACACTTTTATCCACTTAATTAGCTCATTTAAAATTTAATGCCTGCTACAGGTCTCAAAAAAGTTGGCACGGGGGCAACAAATGGCTAAAAAAGCAAGCAGTTTTGAAAAGATTCAGCTGGGGAACATCTAGTGATTAATTAAGTTAATTGATATCAGGTCTGTAACATGATTAGCTATAAAAGCTTTGTCTTATAGAAGCAGAGTCTCTCAGAAGTAAAGATGGGCAGAGGCTCTCCAATCTGTGAAAGACTGCGTAAAAAAATTGTGGAAAACTTTAAAAACAATGTTCCTCAACGTCAAATTGCAAAGGCTTTGCAAATCTCATCATCTACAGTGCATAACATCATCAAAAGATTCAGAGAAACTGGAGAAATCTCTGTGCGTAAGGGACAAGGCCGGAGACCTTTATTGGATGCCCGTGGTCTTCGGGCTCTCAGACAACACTGCATCACTCATCGGCATGATTGTGTCAATGACATTACTAAATGGGCCCAGGAATACTTACAGAAACCACTGTCGGTAAACACAATCCGCCGTGCCATCAGCAGATGCCAACTAAAGCTCTATCATGCAAAAAGGAAGCCATATGTGAACATGGTCCAGAAGCGCCGTCGTGTCCTGTGGGCCAAGGCTCATTTAAAATGGACTATTTCAAAGTGGAATAGTGTTTTATGGTCAGACGAGTCCAAATTTGACATTCTTGTTGGAAATCACGGACGCCGTGTCCTCCGGGCTAAAGAGGAGGGAGACCTTCCAGCATGTTATCAGCGTTCAGTTCAAAAGCCAGCATCTCTGATGGTATGGGGGTGCATAAGTGCATACGGTATGGGCAGCTTGCATGTTTTGGAAGGCTCTGTGAATGCTGAAAGGTATATAAAGGTTTTAGAGCAACATATGCTTCCCTTCAAACAACGTCTATTTCAGGGAAGGCCTTGTTTATTTCAGCAGGACAATGCAAAACCACATACTGCAGCTATAACAACAGCATGGCTTCGTCGTAGAAGAGTCCGGGTGCTAACCTGGCCTGCCTGCAGTCCAGATCTTTCACCTATAGAGAACATTTGGCTATCATTAAACGAAAAATACGTCAAAGACGACCACGAACTCTTCAGCAGCTGGAAATCTATATAAGGCAAGAATGGGACCAAATTCCAACAGCAAAACTCCAGCAACTCATAGCCTCAATGCCCAGACGTCTTGAAACTGTTTTGAAAAGAAAAGGAGATGCTACACCATGGTAAACATGCCCCGTCCCAACTATTTTGAGACCTGTGGCAGAAATCAAAATTGAAATGAGCTCATTTTGTGCATAAAATTGTAAACTTTCTCAGTTTAAACATTTGCCATGTTATCTATGTTCTATTGTGAATAAAATATTCGCTCATGTGATTTGAAAGTCTTTTAGTTTTCATTTTATTAAAATTTAAAAAACGTCCCAACTTTTCCGGAATTCGGGTTGTATATATATATATATATATATATATATATATATATATATATATATTGTGACGCGTGGCCCGAGCTCTCATCAGCGTCGCCCTGGAAACAGAGCAGGCACACCTGCACCTGCTCATTACGGGCTGAGCGGTCACAGCTGCAGCCCATCAGAAGCGGGCTTTATAAGCAGCGTCGACAAACACAGAGGTGAGAGATGTCTCCAAAAGACTCAGCTAACAATTCTCTGTGTTTCCCCTCCAGACAGCCGCGTGTGAACGCCAGCCCGCTAAGGACACGGACCTCACGGACCCACACAGCACTGCGCACCGAAGGAGGAAGAGAAGGCTGAGCACCGGAAACCCCTCACGTTGGCTATTTTTCCCTACATCACCTCAATAAATCCACCCCTCGGGGAACTTACCTTGATCCTCGTGTCGTGTGCTTCTTCACACCGTCACACTGGAGGAGAATGCGGGCATTGCAGTGAAGAAGTCACCGACCAGGATCCCACTACATCACTGTCACCATTGACTTGGTTTGTTGACGGACGTTTTTTTTCCGGGTTGTTTTTTCACGTCCCCTTCCTGTTTATTATAGACAAAAGAATAATGTTTTTTCCCCAGTAGTTTTACAGACTATGTGACATTCATACTTACTATAAAGGACTGATTATGGTTCTTTTGTATTGCAAACATGATACTTGACTCTGAACCCATTTTGCGGTCTTGATGATTTTCACTTAAATTTGATGGTCTCCGGTATATTTTGCTGTATGAATATTTTTAATCGGAATATTTTATCAACACTTGAATATAGGTAGGTTTGAAAATAAAGGTGAGAAAATAATTTTTTTGTCAAAAACTAATAATATTCAGGATGATTATCATTAAATAAATCCAGTAAATAACTTCAATCAACGCCTCCAAAGCTTGCACAGACATATACCACTTCCTGGATCAACATTTTACTCCATAACATTATGCAGTTTTCATTTATATGTGGTCTATGGCTGATGATCGCATTATTTTTCATATGCTGAAATATTGCATATCTGTTTACATATAGATACATAAGATCGCTCATTTCTTCGTCCTGTTCATGTTTCTTTTGGTTTGGGAGGTTTTGTACTCGTTCAGAAGATGTGTAATAATGCCTTAATAATAATAATAATAATAATTACTTATAAAATGGAAACACGAAAAGCTGTAAAAACTCATCTATGGCAGGGAAATGGTGTCTTCTAAGAGATGAGATAACTCCTCAATGGCCAGGAAAGAGCTAAAGCCACAAAAATGTAAGATTTTTTTATTCAAATATCCAAAAACCACTAGAACAGTGTTACATATTTTGCTGTCTTGTGTACATACATCATCCCAAAAGTTTTGATGTTTAAATCGTGACACAGACAGTGTTCATCATTGATTGTCTTCACAGCTCACTCTACCTCCCCATTGCTATGTGGAAAGTGAGGACTCAATGTCACATCAAAACCCCAGTCTTGTACAAAGACCCAAAAACTCTCTGAAGCAGACTCTGGCCTGTTGTCTGAGTGCACCATCGCAGGTATTCCATGAGGTGCAAAGATGGATTTGAAGTGTTCAGTTATAGCTTCAGGCGTTGTTGACATCAGTTTGGAAACTTAAAAAAATAAAAATAAACATAGTCTACAATGACCAAGTAGTGCTTGTAGTCTTTATGGAACAAATCTACTCCTACTGTGGACAAAAGCCTTGGTGGAAATTCAATAGGCAGCATTGTTTCTTTGAAATGTATTCTCTCACGTGGACATATGACACAGTTCTCAATCATTCCACACAGTATTTCTTTAGCTGCTGGAGTATGGAATCATTGTCTTGGTGCTCTTGGACCGCTTTGCGCTTTTTATCTGTAGCTGGAAGGCTTGCCAAAACAGAGTCAGCATACATGTTGATGTCTTCTTCGGAAAGTCCTTCTGCTGTACTGTTTATGGGAGCTCTAGACACCACATCTGCTGTGGCGATGTTTTTGCCAGCCACATGTGAAATGGTGTATGCAAACCACAGAAGATGCATATGAATGCACTGAATGCATGGGAAGTTCATCTAATTTCTTGGAGCTGAGCTGAGGAACTAGAAGTGTATGATCAGTTTAAATGTGGAAACTCCCAATTAGAAACTCTGCACACCATCTAAAAGCCCATGTGGAGGCCAACACCTCTTTCTGTATTTGTGTTTATCGCTGCTCCGTGTTACTGAGAGCCTTCAAAGTATATGCCACAGGTTTCCATATGTTGTCTGCTGGCTTCTGGAGAAGAACAGCACCCAACCCTTGTGAAAAGGCTTCCGCAGTGACAACGGTATTATAAAAAGTTGTTTTGTCATTATCATAATTTTATTTTGATCTCGACATAAGGAAAGTTTTTTCAGTGCCACTACTTAATATTTTCTCATATTTTCTCATGATCTCGACATAACAAAAGTTCTCTTTCAAGGGAACTTCGAACTGCTCCCTCTAGGGGTCGCTATGGGGAACACCTCATCGTGACCTGTGTCTGAAGCATACATTGAAAAAACACCAACTTGTTGGCTGGCTACAGCCTCTGACGTCACTACCGGTGCGACTATAAACAGGCACTGGGAGAACACGTCATTCTCTTCTTCATCTTCACTGAGTGTTCTGTTTGAAGTGTGCATCTGAAAGAACTGGTAAGAGCGATCATTCTCTGTATATCATGGCGACAACTAGCAAGCGTTTAGACAGTGTGTGCATCCGTGTCGGTGTTATTTGACAACGAGATCACACGCGAGATCTTTGCGTCATTTGTTTGGGTGAAGAGTATGCACGCGATGTCTTTGAGGAGGCAATCTGCGTGCATTATAAACGTTTTGTTTTTAATAAAAAAACGCTCTCGGTCGTCTCTCTTCTGAAAAAAAGGGAAAAAAGGCAGCCATGGCGACGGACGAGAGAGAGCCTCGGGAGGATGATGTTATATCTTTAACACTATCTGATACTGAGGTTAGTGCTCTGCTGGGTTTTTACCCAAGAAAAGCAGAGGATATTTGAGGATGGTGAAGAATGGCATGCTAAGTTTTGTGTACTTTCTCAAAACCACATGGTGGTCAGTGTGCACGTGAACACCTTGAAAACTTTCTGAAATCCTGTATGGTAAGAGTTACGTGCTCCACTTTGTTTCCTTTCTTGAGATGATTAGACCTTGGTTCCTCGAGCTTCATTCAGCCAGTGTGTATTTATTTATGCACCTCAAGCATCGCTTCCCTCAACATGATGGGCTATTTGGGTGATTGTCATGGTAGTTTAGCAGCGCTCCCCTTTTTTTCCAAAAAGGGTCGCCTATGAGCGTGTTACTCTGAGCTCGGAGTTCTCCTCTCATATGTGAAGGAGTTCTCTGTTTTTTCCCCAGAGCGCTCCAGTATTGTTTCCATAGATCGAGTTGTTGACTCTCAAACATACTGTTTTGAGATGCACCATTCCATCTATGAGCTGCTCTATCAGAGTGCCACGAGAGCCCCTCCTTAGAACAGTATTTGAAAATCCATGCTATGGTAAGTGTGCACGTGAAGTCTTTGCACACTTTCTGAAATCTACACTGTGGTAAGTTTGCGTGCTAGTATTCTACGTTTTTTTCTAAACTCCTATATAGTGTGGCCTTCGCGCGGTTGCTTCATGCCCTTTCTTGAGTTGGTAAAAGCCACGTTCATATGTATCCTCGGATATCTATCTAAACAGGGTGGTGCTACTAGAGAACTGTTGAGACAGCTCTTTAAGCAAGCTTATGCGTAAGCTAGCGGTAGCCCCTGTGTGACAGGCAAGACTTTGGTAAAGTGATGTCAGTGAGGCTGTAGCCAGCCAACAAGTTGGTGTTTTTTCAATGTATGCTTCAGACACGGGTCACGACGAGGTGTTCCCCATAGCGCCCCCTAGAGGACGCAGTGTCTCATTTCCTAATCAGGGAACCATGGTTGTATTTGTAACCTGAGACGTTGTTCTCTACGTTACACAACTGTGCCAACAGATGGCAGCATAGAATTAAATATAACTGATGGGGTGTTGAATACTGTATCCACTTTAAGCGTTTTGGACAGAATTGGGACCTTTCTGGGTTCCCTATACAGCATATTGACTTTTATTATTAAATGGTGGTAACGAGAAAACTTTAGTTATGGTGAGATCACAAGATAATTAAGTCGTGATCACAGCCTCTTAGTGCTTCTTTAATATTTTTATACAACAAGGATGCAATAAAATTATCAAAAGTGAATGTTTATAATGAAATTTCTAATGTTACAAAATATATTTCAAACAAATTCTCTTTCAAACTTTCTTTTTATCAGAGAATCCTGAAAAAAAGCACCACAAGTGTTAACAATAAATATTTATTTAGCATAAAATAAGCATATTAGATATTAGACAAATGTAGCTTCAAATGAATAAATTATATTTTAAAATTGAAATGAAAAACAGTTATATAAATATAATATTATTTAATATTAAATATTGTTTAATATCATAATATTTCACAATAGTGCTGTTTTTCTATATTTTTGAATACATAAATGCATCCTTGGTTAGCAGAAGATACTTTTTTTATATTTAAAACAATATTTTTAATGGTCGTGTGTGTATATAAATACCACAATGAACTGACATGGATTCATAATGGATTTCATGATTTTTTTTATTTTTTTTTCATGATGGAGCTCATGAACAAATAGTTAACAGTTCATTTGGGGAACATTTTCAGTTGTGGGCAGTGCCTCACACAAATATGTTGCATAAGACATGTCTGTCTGCTAGGATCCAAAATGGAAAAGGCTCTCACTTCGTAGAATGTCACTTTGTTCTTTTCATTCTCATTCAGTGTTTTACTAGCTTTATTATGTCTTTTTCCCCCTTTTCTTAGTACTGTGATAACCTACAAGCCTGCTAAAACACTTCCCCAATTCAACGAAAAAAGGAAAATTAAGAAGGAACAGAAAGAAGCATTGTGTCTGAGATTTCTCTTTGGCTTTCAACATCAGGCAGGATTCCATTATATGGAGTATATCCTTCTCTTTCACTGCTCTAGACATATGGAACTATCAGCCAATATCAAGAATAGATTTCTTGCTAAGATAGAGTGGATAATTAATTCTCATTTGGGATGCTGAATTGCTCTCCAGGACTGGGCTTGTTTCAGCATCAGGGAAAAACTCTCGGGTAAAGACCTCCTAAGTTTCAGATCATACCTCTGTGCTCTTATATAATTGAGTGCCATAACCCAAATGGATGGTTTTGGAACAAGCTTTGTATGAAGCTATATGGATACTTTTAGCATATTTGTTTTGTATGCCTATAAAAGCTCATGAGAGGGCTACAAGACAATTCATTAGCAACCAGGGTGAGCAGCCCCTCTGAGTTTATTATTTCCTATTACAACTATAATTGTATTGGATAGATAACTGCTGATATAACCTATAATAGCCTTTAGCAATAACAACCGGTAATGCAGTGAGGTAATCGACAAAGCTTTACGGAACAGCCAGGGGTCACACGCTAATCCTAATTGCAAGAATCTGGCTCTTGGTGTGATTTGCATGTGGTCAAATTCATCACATCGAATTGATGCATAAGCATGCTAACAATTAACTGTGCACTATGTAAGAGATGCTAGATTTGGCAAAGCACACAGCTTGGGATCGTGCGGTTTAGCAATGGCTTGATTAAAAATGTCATCAAAGGTTTCTGGAATTATTTTAATTCGCATAGAGGGAATGTGCAAACGCTGAGATTCTTAAAAATGTGAGGATGCAGAACTGAGAGACCAAGGTCAGTCTGCTTTGTTAATTTATTATGGTACTTTGTGAGGAATTATTTAATATAATGTCACTAAACGCACTCTAATAACCTTATAACAGGCTGTGAAATTTTTTAGAAATGGTGGCTGAATGGAAACTATTTACAGTGTGAGAGAGCTTGTCTGTGCAAAAGCACCTGCTAAGATATACATTCATTTAAATATAATAGCAACATTAGGAAAGTACAAAAAATATTAGGCTTAGCTTTATTATTGAAATATGTTCAAATAAATAAATTGGTCTATATAGATTTACATATATTACTGCGACATTGCACCATACCACTGCTCCAAAAAGAAAAAAAAAAAACACTAATGCTGCAATGCTTTTGTTGACTGTGTAATAACCAGAACTGAAAATCCTCAGAGGTGTGATCAAATTCACACATTTATGAAAGGAAGTATATTGAGATGCAGAAGCTGTCTCTACAGTACATGCTGTAAAAGTGTGTGAAGCTTTAGGTTACTCCACTTTAGGCATATACACATCCAGATTTTTTGAGGTGTGCTGACACATGTACAGCTGCATTCCCTGTTGTCCAAATGAGAGGATTACTTCACGATTGCAATAATCCCCCCACTACAATGGGACACCTGCCCGGTGTTACCAAAAACATATCCTGCCAGACGAAACCCTGAACAATCAGTCTTTTGAAGTGCTGTCATAATCTTTTCCAAGTTAGCCAGCATGAGAGAACTTGTTTGTTTGGGTGTCAACTTTTGCAGTGATTGATCGCCTATAAATAATATGTTATGTATTACAGTATTGGCTGCTCCTCTTCAACAGACACTGTGGTGTTGTTAGAATTTTTAGCGTGCTCAGTCACATTGTGAAAGGATCAGCTTTATCTCAAAACATTTGTTCGAATGTCTTTGCCAGGCAAATTTGAGTTTGCCAGAGCTTGACAGACTACTGGCCGAAGCCAAGGAATTAGAGTGCAAGTCTGATAGCTCTGGTCCAGCGGTTGCAGGGCTGTGTAGAGACTGTTAGAAAAGAGCAGTCTCAAAGCCTTTTTGTGAAATACGAAGGAGAAGATAGAATAAATTACTGTTTGCACATTGTTGTTCATGTATGTTAGTAGTATGTGATTTGGGATTTAATTTAAAGAAGATTAAGAAAAGGAAATGATAGATACTGGGAAATGAAGTGATCATAAAAGTCTCCTCCTGCCTAATTAGTTTGAACACTACAAGGCACATAAGTGTGAGGCACATATCGTCACTTTAGTATACTTCATTTGACATGCCATTTTTGAAACAGTGCATGTATATATATATATATATATATATATATATATATATATATATGCTCTCTGCGGTTTCATGAGCTCTGAGCGGCCACTGATGCCATAGAGCTCACATCTCCGAAAATGTCAAAGCAAATTTTAAAAAAGATGTTATCTTTATTAGCAAATCACATATTTGAAATAAAAAAAAATAAAAAAAAATAAAAATTATTGCCTAAAACACTCTTAAAACTACATTCCATGACACAAAAACTGTTTATTTTTATTTTTATTATTATTATTATTATTATTATTATTATTTTGGTCATCTGCCATAACAGAAGCAGAGTGATGTAAATAGTGAAAGGGCATTCTTGTAGCAGTACCAGTACAATATCTCACGGTTCTCAACCAATCAGACTTGAAAAACAGAAAGAAATATATATATATATATATATTTATATAGTGACCTCCAGAAGTATTGGAACAGTAAAGATAAAATTGCTGCAAATATGATTAAAAGATTAGACAAAAATGAGACCAAGCTACAGAATGCCACATTTTGTTATTGGGTGATACATCACACAGATGTTATAGCAGTTAAGAAGATCAGCACTTTTAGAGTTTTATCCCCTATCTAATGTGAGAATAAGTATTGGGTCAGTTGGCTCACAGCTGTTTCTAAGTGATCATTTGTGTCCTGTTGGATTAATTGTTCAGATAAAAAGCTTAAATTAATTAAATTCTGAAAAAGATTCAGATTAAAAAGCAGGGAATGTGCTGTAAAAGTTATAGCCATTGCTTCTGTATTCTGAATCTTACATCTGATGAAGACACACACAAAGCAGGATGAAGATGAGGGAGCTGACTTTGAGAGACAAGCAAGCAATCTGGATGCTAAAAGAAAAAAGGAACTAAATTAGACCCATATCAAACATAATGGGCATGGAGAAATCAACAGTTTGGAATGTCCTCAAAAAGAAAGGAACTGCAATTAGTCATAAGCATACAACGTCATCTGTGAAGCATGGCGGAAGTGGTGTCATGGAGTGGGCATGCATGGCTGCCTCTGAAACAAGCTCTCTCAACTTAATTGATGACTTCAGAAACAATGGTTTCAGCAGAATGAATGCAAAAACATACTGGCGACAAATGTTCAAGAATATGCCAACAAGACTCATTTAGAAAGGTCGTCATATTGCAACAGGACAATTACTCAAACACCCTGCTAGCACAGTCAAGAAGTTTATCAGGGCATAAATAAATAAATAAAGACTTGAGACTGTCCCATAGACTTCCAAGTAAATAACAATGTGTAGGTCTAGGAAAGTATGAAAAGCATCATCAGAATAGTCCATCTGCCATCAGTGATCCAACCGTAACGTAATGAAGCGACAAGAATACTTAGAAAACTAAAATAATGATTTTATTTAACAATTTTTCTCCTCTGTGTCTCTCCTAATCAGTGTAACGCCATTTTGGCAAATCTGACTAGTATGTAGGCGCATGCTTTTCTGTATCATCCACGCCACAAGGACAAATTTTTTAAGAAAGCAGTGCATCGGCGCAGCACTAACGATTTAATGTTTCTGAAGGATCATGCAGAGTGCCTAACTCACTCTCAAGTCATCCTAGGTGTATATCCTGAATTCTCAATACCAAGTACTCAAAGTTTGGACTTGCATCGTTGGTAGTTCAGACTTGGAAAGTTTGACTTGGCAGTTTAAACTCCCGAGGACGGGAGGACGCAAGTCCAGTAATCCTGCAAATGGAACAGCGGCGTAGTTGATAATGTCACTCAGCTCACTTTGGCGACTGGTTATCCTCCTGACAAATTATGTACTATATATGTCTACGCTGAATAGAGTCTAGATAACATTTAAAATCACAACAGTGCAGTGTTCTCGTTTCTTGTAGAGTGTGATGTATTTATTTATTTACTTTTTTTCTAACAGTTGTCTTTAATAATAAGTTTGAAAGACAATTCTGAAGCAAGGGTTAAATGTTATTGTCAAATTAAGCATGACTTATTGTGTGTGTTTGCTGTTTATAGTTAATGATACTTGAAGAGGCAGACAGAGTTGCAAGTGGGCCAGGTAATTACCTTGTTAAGCAGTGTTTGAATCCCTGTTCAAAGAGACAAAAGGCTGATTTTATGTTTAACAAATAAGCAAACTCCAATCGGGGCAGAGGCGCAAGTTTTTTTTTTTTTTTCTCTCTCTCTCTTTAATTTTAATCCCAAACAAATGGTAATTAACAAGTCATTAGTAGACTTTCAGGAATGAATTGTGCTTGTAAATTGTGGGACAGTTGCAAATAATCAATTTGATAATCAATGCGTCAATTTGAAAAGTATAATGTTTTATAATATTAAATGATATAATCAGTGTTTTAAATACAGTGTTTATTTACATACACATCATTTAAATGTCTGGTGTTAGAAAGGATTGATTAATTGGTTGACTGATTATTCAGAAAGTATGCATTCCAGTGATTAAATGTAATAGTAAAGATGTTTATAACGGCAACAAATGCTGTTCTTCTTCTTCTTCTTCTTCTTCTTTTTTATTTACCATCACAAGAATAAACTGCATTTTAAAATATATTGAAATCAAAAACAGTTATTTTAAATATTAATATTTTTCCAAATAATACAGTTTTTACTGTATTTTTGATCAAATAACTGCAGCCTATGTTAGCATAAAAGACAAAAGCATTAAATACCAACCCTAAACTTTCAATATTACTAAATAGGAAATAACTCATTATTCCCCCCAAACTCTTAAAATTGACCCACCTCATGAATTGTGAATTAGTCCATTTTAAATGTTGCCCAAACCTGGAGTGTCAGTAGTTTTGATTGCCAAGAAGAAAAGTAAAGCCATATGGTTATAGCACTATAATGGTTAGAGCCACTATTATCTCTGCAAACAACACATGATCACCTCCGACCATTAATCACTACTAGGCAGCATACTCCTTCTCTGAAGAGCAATATAATTTTATCCCACTCAGCACAGATTTAGTATGGAAAATTAGTATGAATAGTATTAGTATGATACCCCATCTTCAAGTAATTTCATGAAAAAAGTAAGAATTGCAGAACTTTTACATCTTTTATCTGTTTGAGTTTTCTAGCCAAGGACACACTATCTAATTAAAGTAATAGCCTTCCTCACAATCAATGAGCCAAGAGTTGTAGTTGCAGTGTTTCTCGTGGCAGCCAGCGAAGCCACAGTACTGTGTCTTTGTCTTTCACTCTATGCCAGATGTACCTTGGCAAGAGGAGGGGAACATTAATTACCCTGTAAATATTAGTTGAGAGCACATTTTCTCTCTCCAGTCTCTCCGGGTTTGTCTCGATTCTCTTTCTGGTTCAGTTTCAAGCGCATTACTTGATGTCCCTAATCCCTAGAAGTTGTCATAAGATGGGCACAAGTGTAAATGTAAGACAAAACCTTCCTGCATTTAGAGTTTTTAATGTAAGAATATATATATATATATATATATATATATATATTTAAATAAAAAAATAGAGAAATGAAGATTTATGTTTTAAATAAATGGTATTCTATTTATTTTGTATAAAAAAATGCAATTGGTGAGTGTAAGAACTAAAAAAAAAAAACAAGCAAAAAACAATCCCATACTTTTTAACAGTACATTGTCTCTGTGTGTGTGTTTGTGTGTGTGTGTGTGTATGTGTGTGTATAGACCCACCTTGGTCACTGTGCCCCATCACCTCTGGTACCGTCTCTGTAGTGGGCACCCTGATTTTAGTTTGTGGGACAGGGTACTGCCCTGGGAAGGTCTCCCAGGCTGTTAAATACCCAGATTCAAAGCAAAATGTTTTCATTTTGGTTCGTTCTTAGCAAAAAAAATAAATATAGATATGTAACAAATAAGAATGGTACTGCATTTAGAAATAATTCATATTAACATTGCTATTAGACCTATTCTTAAATTTTCAAAGTGATAACACTTTGCACTTTCGGATTATGCTTTTACTGTATTGGCAAAAATGACAGAGTAGTCTATTTTATGTTTCAGCTTTTTGATCGTGCCGGCACCTCACGCGCACACTATACTGTATATGCTACTGCATTCATTGGAAACAGCCCAGCCGTTTACCGTGCCATTCGGCGTGACATATTTCGGCTCATTATATTTTTTCTGTCAATACTGGAACACTCGTGAACTACAAAGCCTATTTTACCTAATAAATAGGCTAGTTTAGCTTCAAACAGGCTTTCACAAACAGTGTTGGGGAGTAACTAGTTACATGTAACGGCGTTACGTAATTTAATTACAAAATTATTGTAACTGTAATTAGTTACAGTTACTAAGAAAAAATGAGTAATTAAATTACAGTTACTTATGAAATTTTTAACGATTACAAAGGGGATTACATTTGAATATTTACACACATCCATATACAGATTTAATTGATTTATTTCCCAAATTGCACTGACTATTCTGAGACATACCGCCCTAATAATTTCCGGGATGCGGAAATACAGTCTGGTTCGTAGAATCCAGTCATAAAAACGAAATGCCTAACGCGGACGGAATATGCCACATTTTGGATGACTAAATCAAAAGTAGGTCATTACACTTGAATCAAAACATGACATGGACTAGTGTCTGTGAATATTAAGAACCAAGAATGCAATATATGACTTGCACATTCTGCGTGTCTGTGGAAATCAGGCGCGGACTGGACACCGGGAGAACCGGGACCATTCCCGGTGGCCTGGCAGCCGATTTTGCCCCACTATTTAATATCATTATTGTATAATTGCCTGTCGAATGTACTAAAGCGATCATTTGCGAATCCGCCATTTGATAATTAAATTTCTAATAAGTCATGAAGTGTTAGTTGTGACTCGTGCGCTCTCCGCGCCTCCGCCAAACGGTTTGGATCAGACTCAGAGTAATCAATGCCAGAGAGAGAGAGAGAGAGAGAGAGAGAGAGACGGAGAGAGAGGGAGAGAGAGACAGAGAGAGAGAAAGAGGGTGAGAGAGAGAGAGAGAGAGAGAGAGAGAGAGAGAGAGAGAGAGAGAGAGAGAGAGAGAGAGAGAGAGAGAGAGAGAGTGAGAGGACTGCTGGAGCAGAGAAGCAGAACTCCTGTTCAGGGTTTCAGGTCAGTTTCATCTGCAAAGATGCTTTCTTGTCTTTGTTTTTTTTATTTATTTAATCAAGCAGCAGCACGTTTCTCATCAGTCATCACTCAAAATACTATATAAAGGACATCATTATTATCTGTTGTAATGTTACAGTAGTAATTTAGCTGAATTTTTTTTTTTTTATATAGGTTTAGGGGGAGCTACGACAGACAACAACACAACCCTTACAAAAAATTACATTTTAATATTTAACTATAAATCCAGAGAAAATGGTTACTATTGGTTAACTGTGGTAACCAAAAAAGTAAAAATATTTTACAAATGTATTTATTTAAAAATAAATACAAATCCATTTGCAAAAAAAAAAAATTTTATTTTACTTTTATATAGGCTAATAAAAGCATGTTTAACTTTTGTAAGGGAAAAACATGACTCGTGTACAGTATTAGGATTTTTCTATAAAGATATTGTAGTATTGTAGAGTATTGTATTGTAAAGTATAGTTTTGTTCAATCTTGAGTATTAAAGTCATGAGATGGATAACAGGGCAAAATAAAGAGACTGAAGAGAAAAATGGAAGTGAAGGTGCAGTTCAGGAGAGAACTTTTAATTATTTTGCATGTCCCCAAATTAAAGATTTAAACCTTTTTTTTATGTCAGGTCCATACAAAAAATAGTTTTGTCCATGAATTTGTTTGTATGAGTTTGAATTTTCCAGTCTGAATTTTTTTCCCAGTCCGCCCCTCCTGTAAATTAATGGCAAAGACATGGTTTCATTTACTACACATAGGCCTACTGAAGCTCGCAGTGTTTTCAACCTCTGCCATCTCAATATAGGAGTACACGAGCACATAAACATAATTTCTAGAACTGCTCTGTGTCACTTCATGTGCATTTTACTTATTTTGAGAAAACTATCATCATATACAGAGACAGCAGTTTCAAAAAAACACCAATGTTTCAGGAGTTTATTACACAGAATACGTCACATGCTTATTAGATTACTGTATTTAAGTTGATGTATATGCTTTTATTTATTATTCTTTAATTTTCACAAATTTATAAAAGTAATCAAAAAGTACTAAAAAGTAATTAGTTACTTTACTTTAATAAAGTAATTGAAAAAGTTACACTACTATTACATTTTAAACAAGGTAACTTGTAATCTGTAACCTATTACATTTCCAAAGTAACCTTCCCAACACTGTTCACGAATATAGACACATTGAGAGGTGAGCCCAAGTTTACCTTACATTTAGTTTTAAATTAATTTGTTTTGGCTAAGTTTGTAAGGTCTGTATTATTATACACTGCAATTATATTTTTCCATTAGAATTATATATTTTGTATTTCTTGTTCTGTTCTGCCACGTTTGAATTTAAAGGATTTGTTGTAAAGTGAGGGGAAATAAAATATCCTATAGTGTTGTTGGTACATTATAGATCAGGCCTGCTGTTATTTAAGTATGTTCCTAAATGTTATAATTAAAACACAATCAACACTGAGTCAAATAATTGTCTTTATAATACACAATGTGAACTCCAACTTTGTATCAGAACATTTAGCTAAAACAAGGTCAGTTGCTGTGGTTTGTGGAAGTGAGTGTGGAAGAGTTTGGAACAATTATTTTGGAATAAAATATTAAACAAGCATGTTCCCACATTCATTTGGTGTCCGTACAATTATGATTACACTACACTACTACAGCAGTGTGTTTCAGCAGTGTGTGACTGGAGGGTTTAGGTAAAAAGGAAAACACATAGAAAGAATTTACATTAAAATATAATTTAATGATCATGAACTGTACATAGACACAGAGGTTGAGGCTTCAAATGCAGTGTTCCTTTTCAGGAACTCGAGCTGCGTCTAGCGCTTTGGGGAACGTCCCTGACGAGACCGACTCTGAATATCGTGTGCAATCCGTCCATCGGAAAGGCGTGACGTCACGGGCGGGGTGACGTAGCGACCAGGAAGCTATAAAAGCACGTGCCGTGCAGCTGGCCTCAGCTTCGCGTCTGTCAGCAAGCGCTCTGTGTGTGCATGTCAAAAGTCTGTCCCGTTGGTCCTATTTATTGTTGTCTGTCCCTTAGCCATTAAAAGATCGCTAAAACAGCTCAATATGCCAAAACTAAAGCAAAAGACCAAACATATGAAGGGCGATTCCAAGCCACGTTATAGATTGTGTGTTCCTCCCTGTCCTCGCTACATTACGAGCGGGGATACACACAGTCTGTGCGTGGCTTGCCTGGGATCGAAGCACGCTGAGTCGGCTCTCGAGGGGGCCGACTGTCCGCATTGCGAGCGATTGCCAATGCGGACGCTTCGATCCCGGAGGGCTCTCTTCGAGGAGGGAGCCTTCACCAGCGTTCCTCGCGGTGCTGGCCCCGCTTCTGCCGAGGCAGAGCGGCTGCTGCACTCGTGGGGATCGCAGGTGGATCTGTCAGAGGGAATGGAGACGGGCCAGTCCTTATCTCCTTCCTTATCTGCCAGATCCGGCGCCCAAACCCTGGGTTCGGAAGCACGCTCGTCGGTTTCTTCCCCCCAGGGTGAGGGATCAACTCTTCACCTCTCTTCCTCCGAGGAGGTCGATGTGGAGTCGGTTGCTGGGGATTCGCCACCCCTGTCGCCCCAGTATGAGGAGCTGTTGGAGGTGGTTACGCGAGCAGTAGATAAATTAAAAATCGAATGGCCTGCTGAAAAACAAACCGAGCCGCAGAGAAGCAAGCTAGACGAACGCTTTCTGCGGCCGAGGCAACCACCTCCACGTCGGAG
This sequence comes from Carassius carassius, assembly GCF_963082965.1. Classification (NCBI taxonomy): domain Eukaryota; kingdom Metazoa; phylum Chordata; class Actinopteri; order Cypriniformes; family Cyprinidae; genus Carassius; species Carassius carassius. Next base: position 11,236,257 of record NC_081760.1, read on the forward strand.
CCTTCCATATTTTCCCGATCTCCACGATGAGTTGTCGAGATCGTGGAACCACCCTTATTCAACCCGCCTCTTCGGCCCCGATTCACAATATTATGGCAACGTGATGGGGCTTGGAGAGCGGGGTTATAGAGCGATGCCACGGGTCGAACAGACGCTCGCGGGCTATCTGTCGCCCGGTTCGGCATCGTCTCTTAAGGCTCCGACATTGCCCACTAAGCCTCTTCGAGTTACATCATCGCTAGTGGGCAAAGGTTATGTGGCAGCAGGTCAGGCTGGGGCTTGCCTTCACACTATGGCAGTCCTTCAAGCTTATCAGGCTGACCTGCTGAGAGATGTCGATGAGGGGGAGGGGATTAAGTCTGGGGATATAGAAGAACTCAGAAAGACCGCTGATCTCTCCCTCCGCGCCACTAAAGAGACCGCTCGCGCAATTGGGCGGTCTATGGCAGCCTTAGTGGCCGCGGAGAGGCATTTGTGGCTGACCCTGTCAGAGATAAAGGAAAGAGACAGGGTCTGCCTCCTGGACGCCCCGCTTCAAGCCTCGGGCCTGTTTGGCGACACAGTCAACACTGTCGTCGACAGGTTCCAGGAGGCACGCAAACAGGCGGCGGCGTTCCAGAGTATCCTCCCTCGTCGCTCTCGTGGTGCATCTGGGCGGGAGATGACCACGCCACATACCGGCTCCTCATACCGGGAAGTACAGAAACAGAGTGTCGCCGCTCGTGCTCCCCCACGTCGGGACCGAGGGCCCCAGCGACGCTCTGAGTCGGGGGCTTCTAGGGCGAAAGCCGATTTAAGATCTGTCATTGAAGCCCGGAAGTCCTCGACGAAAAGATCCTGACGCCAGGATCCAGAGGGCAGCCCCTGCTGGGGTAGAGCGCGGTCCACCTCATTATACGGTGCCCGCCTCACCTCAGTGCCCTCAGGAGGTCGGCCTGCCAACCCTGCCAGAGTTTCAGGGCGCAGCGGCCTCCAGCGAGCGATACTCCCAGTTATTTTCGCCCGTGAGCGCAGCGGAGCTGGGATGCTCGCCGCCCCTTCGGGGGCCTCTTACACCAGAGGTCAGTCTCGAGAGACTGATTCCCTTAGTAGATTATTTAGCAGCGTGGAAGCTACTGCCAAATGTATCTCAGTGGGTCCTGCGTACAATAGAAAGAGGCTATTGCATTCAGTTCGGTCATCCACCACCGAAGTTCAACGGGGTTACACCGACTGTGGTCGGCCCCCAGCAGGCTCTGGTTATGGAACAAGAAGTGAGTACCCTATTAAGGAAGGGGGCCATCGAGGTGGTCCCTCCTCTAGGCAGGGAATCCGGATTCTACAGCCGGTATTTCATAGTTCCAAAGAAGGATGGGGGGTTGCGTCCGATCTTAGACTTACGTCTCCTGAACCGCTCAGTTATGCCACTGAAGTTCAAAATGCTCACTGTCAATCAGGTGGTAGCTCAAATCAGATCCGAGGACTGGTTTGTCACAATAGATCTCAAAGACGCATACTTCCACATATCCATCCTTCCACAACACAGGAGGTTTCTGAGGTTCGCTTTCGGGGGCAAAGCTTATCAATATCGAGTACTTCCCTTTGGCCTCGCACTCTCACCCCGCACGTTCACGAAATGTGTAGATGCGGCTCTGGTATCCCTCCGTTTGCAGGGCATCCGCATTCTAAATTATATCGACGATTGGTTGATTCTAGCTCAATCAGAGCAGATGGCGGTTCGACATCGAGATGTCGTTCTCGCACACATGGGGGAGCTGGGTTTGAGACTAAACGCCAAGAAGAGTGTACTTTCTCCAGTTCAGAGAACCACCTATCTAGGCGTAGTGTGGAATTCGACCACGATGCAGGCACGCTTGTCTCCTGCTCGGATCGAGTCGATCCTCACATCAGTCGAGAGAGTCAAAGAAGGCCAGTCACTCACTGTCAAACAATTCCAGAGATTGTTAGGGCTGATGGCAGCTGCGTCCAACGTGATACCTTTTGGCCTGCTGTACATGAGACCCCTACAGTGGTGGCTCAAGTCCAAGGGCTTTTCCCCGAGGGGAAATCCACTTCGAGTTATCAAGGTCACGCGGCGGTGCCTTCGTGCCTTAGACATGTGGAAGAAACCTTGGTTCTTGAATCAGGGCATGGTGCTGGGAGCTCCTTGTCGTCGTGTAACGCTAGCGACAGACGCGTCCCTCACCGGTTGGGGTGCGGTCATGAGTGGCCACCCTGCCCGCGGTCTGTGGAGCGATCGCCATCTGACATGGCACATCAATTGCCTAGAGATGCTAGCAGTCTATCGAGCATTGAAATATTTCCTCCCAGACCTGAGAGGTCACCATGTGTTGGTGCGCACCGACAACACATCAGTGGTCTCTTATATCAATCACCAGGGGGGTCTGCGTTCACGCCCCTTGTACAAGCTGGCACACCAGATCCTTCTGTGGTCCCAGGGCAAACTCCTCTCGATCAGAGCAGTGTATATTCCTGGGAGGTTGAATGTGGGAGCAGACATACTGTCGAGGCAGGGGCCGAGGCCCGGGGAATGGATGCTTCACCCCGAGGTGGTGAAGCAGATATGGAGAGTATTTGGCACAGCCCAGGTGGACCTCTTTGCGACTCAGGAGACATCGCAATGTCCCCTCTGGTTCTCTCTAGTTCATCCAGCTCCTCTGGGACTGGACGCTATGGTACAGACCTGGCCGAGGCTTCGTCTGTATGCTTTTCCCCCTATCGCTCTGCTCCCGGGAGTTCTGGCGAGAGTACGCCAGGACGGGGTCCGTCTGTTATTAGTAGCCCCGTTCTGGCCGGGCTGACCATGGTTCTCAGATCTAGTCTCGCTCCTCGACGGCTCTCCGTGGGAGATACCGATCAGGACAGACCTACTCTCACAGGCGCAGGGCATGATAATTCACCCTCGCCCGGAGTTGTGGAAGCTGTGGGTGTGGCCCCTGAGGGGGCACAACTGTTAGCAGCCGGTCTCTCAACCGAGGTTGTTGAGACCCTACTCCAATCCAGAGCTCCCGCTACGAGGAAACTGTACGCCCTGAAGTGGAAACTCTTCACTTCATGGTGCAGAGACCGCCAGCTTGACCCAGCAAACTGCCCAGTTGGTACAGTTCTGGAGTTTTTACAAGCCAGGCTCTCCGCGGGGTTATCCCACTCCACCTTAAAGGTTTACGTGGCGGCCATAGCTGCTTTCCATGTCCCTTTCAATGATCAGTCAGTTGGTAGACACCCCCTAGTTACACGTTTCCTCCGAGGTGCACTGAGGCTGAGACCTCCAGTACGGTCCCGTGTTCCCCCCTGGGATTTGGTTGTGGTGCTAGAGGCTCTTTGTAAAGCTCCATTCGAGCCAATTCAAGACATCTCAGACAGACATCTAACAATTAAAACTGCCCTGTTACTGGCAATCACCTCTCTAAAGAGAGTTGGAGATCTCCAGGCCCTCTCGGTGGCCCCTACCTACCTAGACTTTGCCCCTGGTATGGCCAAAGCATTCTTACACCCTCGAGCGGGTTATGTTCCGAAGGTTCCCTCTGTCACACCACAACCTATCGTACTGCAGGCCTTCTGTCCTCCTCCCTTTCGGGAGCCAGACCAAGAGAAGCTAAACTGTATGTGTCCAGTGCGAGCACTGGACGCATACGTCCACAGAGCTGCCCTGTGGAGAAAATCCGACCAACTGCTTGTTTGCTACGGTCCTACTAATAAGGGTTCTCCTGCCACCAAGCAGACCCTTAGTCGTTGGATAGTCGAGGCTATCAACGTCTCCTATGAGTCCTCTGGTCTTCCCCCTCCTTTGGGGGCCAAGGCTCACTCTACTCGGGGTATGGCGGCCTCCAAGGCCTTCTCAGCAGGTGTGTCCCTATTGGACATCTGCAACGCTGCGGGGTGGTCCACGCCCTCCACATTTGTCCGATTTTACAATCTTGACATGCGAGCCACGCCGGGCTCTTCTGTTCTCTCGTCTTAGCTGTGCTCTTCGGATACACACTAGGCAGGGATTTGGAAGTCTGGCAGCGTTGGCACATCGTTCCCCAAAGCGCTAGACGCAGCTCGAGTTCCTGAAAAGGAACGCCTCAAGGTTACGTATGTAACCCTAGTTCCTTGAAGGAACGAGACGCTGCGTCGCAAAGCCATACTCCCGGCACCCCTGCCGGCGCTTGCTTCCCTACTCGAAGCTGAGGCCAGCTGCACGGCACGTGCTTTTATAGCTTCCTGGTCGCTACGTCACCCCGCCCGTGACGTCACGCCTTTCCGATGGACGGATTGCACACGATATTCAGAGTCGGTCTCGTCAGGGACGTTCCCCAAAGCGCTAGACGCAGCGTCTCGTTCCTTCAAGGAACTAGGGTTACATACGTAACCTTGAGGCGTTTTAATGACAGGATAACCCACAATTGTAGTAAAAGAACAGCCAAGGTCATAGACAATAGGACAAAGACTGTGATAAGGGCTGAGACAAAAGAGTAATCCAGAGTGCAGGCAGATTAACAAGACCAGGAACCAAGACACGGGGGAAACCGGATACTAGGTTTAGAAATGCAGAGAGAGGGGTGGCGTTTTGCATGATGTCAACCTGTGAATGCAGACACGATGGCTGGATTGCGTTAACATTACACTGAGATCTGATCACAGTGTGTCCACGACTACCACTGGAAAAGTAAATGCTGATTGGATAACATTCTGATCAGAAGTCTGTTAACACTTGTATTTTCAATAAAAGCAATTAAAGTTTTTGTTTGTTTGTTTGTTGTTGGTTTGTTTTTTATCACTTAACCTACTAAAAATATAGTTTTGTTTTTTGTTTTTCTGGGCTTTTTGTGCAAAATATACAATTTAATTAAATGCAAATCCTTCATAAACTTTCATCAAACTTCCATAATTTCCTCCTATTTTTCAACCAGATTTATAATGGTTAAATAAAACTAAAACCATGGAAAAATATTTTTGTTACTTGAAATAAAATAAGTGTTAGTTGAAATAATAGAAAATATGAAACACACTTTATAAAGTAACATCTCTCATTTTCATTTACTTTAAAGGGTAAGTTCACCCAAAAATTAAAATTATGTCATTTTAAACCCGTAAGACCTCCATTCGGAACACAGTTTAAAATATTTTAGATTTAGTCCGAGAGCTTTCTGTCCCTCCATTGAAAATGTATGTACGGTATACTGTCCTATGAAAATGTCTAGAAAGGTAATAAAAACATATTCAAAGTAGTCCATGTGACATCAGAGGGTCAGTTATAATTTTTGAAGCATCGAAAATACATTTTGATCCAAAAATAGCAAAAACTACGACTTTATTCAGCATTGTCTTCTCTTCCGAGTCTGTTGTGAGTGCGTTCACTGCAGTTTAGTGATATCCGGTTCGCGAACGAATCACTCGATGTAACCGGATCTTCTTGAACCAGTTCAACAAATTGAACTGAATCGCTTGAAACGGTTCTCGTCTCCAATACGCATTAATCCACAAATGACTTTAAGCTGTTAACTTTTTTTAACGTGGCTGACACTCCGAGTTTAAATAAACCAATATCCCGGAGTAATTAATTTACTCAAACAATACACTTGAACTGCTGTGAAGGGAGAACTGAAGATGAACACCGAGCCGAGCCAGATAACGAATGAAAGATTGACTCGTTCTCGGGTCAAGAACCGTTTGCATCGGTTTTTCGGATCACCAGTAGTGATGGGAAGTTCGGTTCTTTTCCGCGAATCGGTTCTTTCAGACAATTCGATTCAATAAACCGGTTGAAGAAAACTGTTCACCGTTTTTTTTGTGCTCGACGTAATGCCGTCATTGGCGATGATTGCCCTTGATTCAAGCCTTCGGTTTACCCGCGCTCATAACATAAGCACAGAATCAGTTCAGAATCAATCACCAAAAGAACCAGTTCGGTTCAGACGTGCTGTGTGACAGGTTGCTTCACAATGAATCAAGCATGCGCAGTATCATCAGCTCCTCGGTTCTCGAATCGGACATTGAGTGAGTCATTAGTGACATAATTTTAATATTTGGGAGAACTAACCCTTAAATTGATGTTCTAAAATGACTATAACTGAAATTATGAAAAAAAAAACCTTCAAATAAAAACGAATTCAAAATTTAAAATAGAAAAAAATAGTTTTTCAATGATACTAAAATAACACTCTCTCTTCCTTTTCAATCATGTGGCTTGTGTCTACTATGTTACCCCTTTTATGATTAACTAAATTACTGATAGAGAAAATCAAATCCTACCCAACATTGTATATCATGGAACATCCAATTTACTTCAAATAAGTAAAATGCAAATATAGACTAGAACTAAAATGAGTTTCAAAAAGTATTTCATGTTAATTTGATCAATGTAATCAATAACTCAGATTTACAAACCTGACAGAATAAGACCTTCTCTGATTGTCCAACTTATTTTACATCTTTGTTCACCTTCACCAAATGTGAGGCTACTATCAAATGACGTCAGAGCATTTCCATCTAAATCAGTATGCTATTGGATCTAAATTTTTTATAAGATGTACGTAATTGAGGCTGTTGTAATGTGTTGACTGCATTTTTCCCCACACTGAGCTGCATACAGCAAATCCTCTTAATGCATTGTGGCACCAATTAGTGCTAAAATGAAACATGTCGGTAGCAATTTGGATTATTTATGATGTATACAACAGTTTGTTCTTCCAAAACTCATGATCAAACTAGTGAACAGTGGCCTACATTAGACTGAGGTCTTGCCACAGTAGTCTCACGGCTCCATGTGTTTGATCCTACTCCAGATGTGAGCTTCTTTAAGACCCATGTGGGATTATTCTTCCATAATTGGCTGTGTTAATTACCCATACTTGCATGCCTCTCAAAAGCAGCGCCCTGCAGCAGGCCTTGGCCTTATTATAATAAATATTGCCTTATGAGTTTAGCTTGACACTGTGAGGGTATGCAAATATACACATAAAGCGCTTACACTTCACAAGTGCCTGAAATGCAATAAAACCAACCTTTTAATATTTAATATTGTTGTGGCTTTGTGCTTGCATAATGTGTTTGTCAAAATAAATAAAGGCAGATATGTCATTACACTTTCATCAGGATTGTTCTTAAGACCTTCAGAATGGTGATATGGCATGATTAATATAGAGAACATGCATTTGCTTTCAAAGATTTCTAGAGCTGCGATTCACACTTTGCTTTGCACTGCTTGACCTATCATAACACATACTAAAATAAAAGCTTTCCATCAAAGTTTTAAAGAAACAACTATGCATTATGCATTATGAGTCCTCATGTTGTTATCTTTCTTATTACTCTTATACATGCAATTACAATGAGCTGTAAGACAAAAAGAATGACAAAAGTATGACCTGTGTGCTATATTTCAAATCTTCAGAAGTCATATGATAGCTTTAGTGAAAAAAAAACATCATCTTTCGTGAAAGAAGTAACTTTAGGATACTTAAAGATACTTTAGGATTACAAAATTAATATACTTGAATATAAGAGTGAAGTGAATTTAGTATTTTCAAGCAATTCCATGTTAATTTCAATTAAATGAAAGTATAGCTTAAATTTATATTAAATGCAATTAGCTGAAGCTTAAGGTGATTTTCTGACAAACTGAAGACTCATGTACAAATTTCCATGGTTAGGACTGTGTCTTGTTTGATTGTTTCATTTAATATGTATTTCAGCAGAATTAACTGTGTGTTATTTATTTAATGAAGTATGAGAGACCCCTGCTGGTGTTATGTTGCATCTTTCATCTTGAATTTTGAGACCCCGCCCTTCCCCCCATCTAATATATGCTTCTCATTCGGAGACAGAGGTGTCAAGTAACGAAGTACACATAGACCCCTTAAAAGTTTGTAAACATTCCAACATCTCCGGGTGGGCGGGGCTTAGCTGGAGGCAAAAAGAGGCGTGGACGCAATGTGGACAAGCGTAAACTATCACGTTTTAGGAGGGATTTATTAAACATGGATGCAGAAAAAGGTTCGTAACTGTCCGAAAATGTACAGTCCCTGACTCTGCGGGACCGTGACAGCTTTTTTTTTTTTAAATTAACTCTCGCGGATGGAAGCAGGCTACCTGACCCGTATGCCATACGGCTATATTAATTACTTTTGGGTGGTATGGGGAATTTTGTCAAGGCTTATTTTCTAATGTAACCTATCACTGGGCTAACTATGATTAGCAATGTGTATTATTTTAAGAGACCATTCAAAGGATGGCACACACATCTATCGCTGTATGTTTGTTTAACATTTAAACTAGCTAGTGCGCTGAAGGTTGGCGACTTTTCACCTATGAAACAGAAACTTGCTGATTTACTAGATAAAACCAACACACCAGTTCAATTGCATTGATTGTTTTACCTGAAATGAAGTGTGCACTGCAAACACGAGCATTATTTATGATCATCTCCGTCCAGTTCGTACGCCATATTGCATTCAACCACAATTGTCTTCTTGATTTCTGTGAAGGAATGTCTGCCGGGATCCGGTAAAACTTTAGTTTTGAAACAAAAGTGCTGTTCCTTCTATTCTGGCAGCCAAAAACCCAACAAGAAGACATTTTAAAGTCAAAACCTGCAACTTTTAGCGCACCTGGTATGAGTTCTGCCTTATGTTTTGCCTCCAGCTAGAGCGGTGACGTCACAGTGACGTAGGCGATTAAGGGGTCTATACTTCGTTACTGTATTTAAGTAGAAATTTGGGGTATCTATACTGTACTTGAGTAATTATTTTTCAGCCAACTTTTTACTTCTACTCCTTACATTTTCATGCAAGTATCTGTACTTTCTACTCCTTACATTTTAAAAATAGCTTCGTTACTGCTATTTCATTTTGGCTTGTTTTCATTCCGGCTTGTCATCTTTCAAAAAAAAAAAAAAAAACCTTTCCAGATAAATCGCGCCATCCAGATGGAGTGAATTTGATTGTGGTTGGATGAGAAGTATAAATTTATACCATTCCGACACCCTATTGGTTTGTACGCGATCCATCGCACCTGCACATGACACAAATCACATCACTCCAGCAAGGACACAGCCAGTTTTGGGTTTGTTCATCAAAAAAATATATTTCTTAAGAGTAGGGTTGGGTATGGAACCAGTATCCGATCGCCTCAGAGTCAGTCCCCTTAAATTTCATATGAAACCGGCGTCAGACCGGTCTCCTCTCCGTCTTTCAGCGCGCTCTTCAATCCGCAGACCGCGGCGGAGCAGCGTGAGCTCAAACAGAGACAGAGGACACAAGGTGTGTGTTTATCGATAGATTGTTAGAATCCATATCTGTGCCGTTCTTTGTCATAAATACAGTTTACAAAAGGTCATGAGGGAGCAGTTGGTTTCCCATCTACTGTAAAGTTTTCGCTTGTCACCGCTCATCACAGCCGTTTCCTCCAGCGAAAATCTAGCCCTTAACACATATGAACGAACACATACTTTAATTACACTTATTTAAATATACTTAATTTAATCATACATACTTTATACATACACTAGCTACTGTGCAAAAGTCTTAGGCACGTTAGTATTTTCACTTAAAAGAATGGTGTTCGGCTATTTATATATTTTGCTGTAGTGTGTCAGTATAAAATAACAGTTTACATTTCCAAACATTCATTTTGCCTTTGTTAAACTGCTTGTGCATTCAAAATCGCACTAGATTATTATTAAAATTAATGGCAAACTGATATTTCCTATGGACACACTACGGCAAAAGATATAAATAACTAGCTTAAAACCCTTTTTGGGGTGAAAATATTAATTTTTCTTTTCCATAAGACTTTTGCACAGTACTGTATTTTAAAAACGACATTGTTACTTCTTTATAAAGAATGAGCATACAGTAATTCACAGAACTGATTTAAGACAGTGTCAGACAGCACTCATCTTAACTAAATATCAGAGTGAGTGACAGAGATACAGTAGAAACATTATGTGTGGTTTTGTATTAAATAATGACCCAGATTGTGAAATACATTTATTAGCCTTAGATTAAGGGAAGCACAACATGGGAAATGAGAGCATCCAAGGTGAAAGCTATGGATTTATTTTAAATATTTGTAATGTTCTTTTAAGTTATCCATAGTTTTTTTTTATAGGTATCAAATAAACCATTTTAAAAGTATCAAAAAGACACTGGACCCTACTTAAAAGTTATTATTTCTCACTGGCTCATTTACCAAATGGGTGCTTTCTCTTCCTCCTCCACAAATTAAGCTACTGTAGGTAGTTTGGTAGCAAGACGTTTTAATAAATTATCATTTGCGATTGATGACGCGATTGGTGGCTGCCGGGTTGATTGTAGGAACAGCCTCCAGAATGCAGTTCCTACAATCCACAGTCAAGAGCAGTCTCCACAGCATTATGAAACGTATCCCATAGTCATAACATCCATCCTTGGGGGTTTGAATAGTCCAAATCTACTCATCCACTCAGACTATGCAGTAGAAATTGAAACCATTAACAAGGGATGATTATGTTAGGCAGTTATGCAATCATGCATAGGCCCTCTTAATCTACTCAACAACAATTCCTCCTCCAAGCAACTCCATACCATGACTCATTAATCTTGTAAACTGACTCTTCGTCTTGTTTCCCATTTCAGAAGTTAGACTTGGCTCCGGAATAAACATGCATCTCTCGCCGGTCATACCACAGACCAAACACCAAATAGGCTTCCCAAGAAGCCATTCTTAATTGCCTTGCTCCAAGCTTGATTTCCAGGATACCTCTCCGGCGGGAACTGTCTCAAAGCTTCCTTTCCCATCAACTGACCCACCGTCCATCTACAACTTAACATCTTACGCTCATTTCTTCCTCAGATCCTCACGTACATTTAAACCTACTTGAGGGATCAACTATTCCTATGAATAACCACTGGCTGTGATTGCCCAGCTTCTCTCATTCTCACACATTCGTACTTCTAAAGACTTACGAAAACAAGAACCTGTATTAACCATCTAACGCCTGAACTAATCAGCCTCTGCATCCTCTCCGTATGATCAGGCAATCTGAGCTCACGCTTAACTCAGCTCTTCCCAACTTTGGGGTTCCTCATTGTCTCTCCTAAATATATGCTAGAGATGGTACCCCCACCCTGAGTCTCCCTGAGCCATCAATTCAAAATGCCCTGATCAACCTGACCATCATCCCATTCCCTCGACCCCTTCATCCTCTTTCTACTCTTCTCCAGTTTCATAGCTTGTTTGTGGCGTGGTCCTAGCTAGTTAAACTGTTTTTGGTGTGAAAGGGCTTTTACATTGGTTATAAATAGAAGTTCTTATTTTAAAAGCAATCAAGCCCTGCTCGCATTTAAAACGTAACGCGGAAGTAACACAAAAGTAATGTAATGCATTACTTTCCATAAAAAGTAACTTAGTAACATGTTTAGTCACTTTTTTAGGGAGTAATGCAATATTGTAATACATCACTTTTAAAAGTAACTTTCCCCAACACTGCTGATTACTGTGGAGAAGATGCTGAGGGTTAATCCGTCAGGGTACAGTTAGGGTATGTTGAAAAACTCCCAACTCATTTTCTCCTCCAACTTCAAAATCATCCTACATGGCTGCAGAAGCACCGACCCACTGTTCACAAATTAAATGTGCAAGAAGGGTAAAACACCCTTTACAAAAAAAAAAAAAAAAAAAAAGGTAAAACAATGATGTAGGAAGATTTTGAAGTTGGAGGAGAAAAGTGTTGGGAGTTTTTAGCCATACCCTGTCTTGAACTGTTTTACACAGAGAGGAGCATTTGGGGTTAAAAAGTGTAAACATTTTTATTTTATTTAATTTTTTTAAGAAAATGACCGATTGTTTCATTATATTGCAACTGATAATTTATTTGTGACTGAAGAAAGGGAGACATGGGGGTGAGTAAATTATCAGAAAAACTTGAAACTGTAAAAAACTGTTTCCGTCATGTACTCTGTACTGTAGCATGCAAAATACATATTTAGTTGTTTAGTTGTATTTTAGTACATATTTAGTTGTTTAGTTGTATTTCAGTTTAGTTGTATTTTAGTAGTGTTGTGTTCGCTCCATGCAGCTTGTAGGTCTCTGTCTAACCAGCTAACACAATATCTGTTCACTCACAATTGTCTAGAAACGCATCAATGAATAGTGAATGTTTGTTGTTGTTATTACTTGTAGTTCTGATAAAGAATAAAGCAATACATTGGTGTACAAACTGCAGTGCTTTATCAATACATTTCTGCATTTGGCTATCGCATATAGCATGGCTGTTTACCACCGAGCTGTCGCTAAGTAATGGTGATGGGTGTTCTGTTATTGACATGTGCTGCACGCAGTAGACCAATCACAACTGTCTGGGTCATCAGACCAGTCACCGCAGTTTAGCGTCACACAAAAGAGGGATTTGGAAAAATGAATCGTTGCGCAGAAAACAAACAAACAAACAAACAAAAAATTCATATTTTAAGATAATGAAAGTGTTTTTGACCGTGCATGCATGTCAACCTGTTGACCAAAATATGAACCTTTCATTACCCATAACGGGGCATTTTAACACTGAAGTTGAGGACTGCTTACTCCAAAATGGCAAGACACAGAAGAAATATGTGGAGGGCAACTTACAGCTCTACAGTGAGGCACACTGGGATGATAGAATCCTGAAAGAGCTTTTCTGGAGGAGGATGGACAACATCCATGCTGCTGTGGGGGAGGATCAAGAATGACTTCAAGGACTCTGACTGACCAACATGTTCCACCAACAGCAGTATCCCACCAAGAGCCAGATGCCACTTCTGTCCCGAGGCCGAAGTCCATCACCAGATCAAGCTCGAAGTCGGCGCTGTGGAGACAGTCTTCTTAAGAGCCAGCAGAGGACCACTGGCTTACCATCCTTGATCTTCCCTTTAATAAGTCATGTCAAACAACCTGCTAGATGATCCGGTCCAACCCAATCACCTGTCCACCCCTATATCTCCTATCTCCCTACTGGTTCCTTCTTACTCACCTGCCCCATTGGGGTCGGGCAGCTCCTTAGCTCTGCTTTCGCAGCTGTCTCTCTCCAGTACTCTGGCTCTGCCTCGGATCTCCTCTCCAACAGTTAAAGCTCTGCAAGATGGATCCTTTTTCGGACCTTGGTCTTTCATCAACCTGGTTTCACTGTGGCCTTCTGGGCCTCCGGCTGTACCTCAGCCCTCCATCCCTTTGACTCCGGGATCCTTGTTCCCTCTGGTTCCACCTTGGTCCTTACTCCCTCCCTCGCTTCCAGAAAGTTACCCCATGATTTACTCTCCCTCAAGCCATCCTAGGTGTATATGACTTTCAGATAAATACAATCAGAATTAAATATTTTTAAAAAATGTCCTGGCTCTTGCAAGCTTTTTAATAGCAAAACATCAAATTATAAAAAGTACTGCACACTGCTCCGTGGAGTTAATAAAGGCCTTCTGAAGTGAAGTGATGCATTTATATAAGAAAAAATATCCATATTTAAAACTTTTTAAACCGTAATCTCTAGATTCTCTAGAACTGCACATTCACAAGAGAGTGGCATTCCAGTGGATGACATAGGTAGTAGGCATAGCGTAAGGGGTTATTCACTGAAAAACCTGTTATCCATATAGGTTAGTGTGAAAAAAAAAATTATTACCAAACGTTCATTTTTGCATGAACTATTCATTTAACATTCTAATATATGTCCATTAATAGACTCCTATTTCTTACGTCAAACACCAGCATGCCTCAGCTATCTGCAAAAAAAAACCATTTTGGCAATGAAAGCTTTATTGACATGTTTGTGAGTTTGAAAAACCAACTCAAAGTTATTGATAAATGCAGAGGGGCTCCTTTGGCGAGGGCAATTGGCACAATCAATCTAATAATGTGATCGGTGAACTGAAAAAAAGCTTGACAAAACTGTGAAAAGCATTAGGTCAAATGTGAATGGAATTATTGAGTTCGACTTGTTTGTGTCAACTGCAGATTTTGAGTTTTGATAGGACACGGATATCAATGTAGGTCATGTTTGTGTTGACAAATAAATAATTGAATACAAAGGAGTGTGGGTGATGACTGATAGGTTCAGTTCTCACTACTGATTGGTCAATATAGCATTCCAGTCAAAGAAGTAAGAGGATTGCGATGAATCACTTGTCAATTAGATACTATTAACCATAGTTTACCTGTCTGGAAGCACATCTTAATAAGCACTTCAGTGAGCGAGTGTATCAATTAATGAATATAATGAAATGTTTTAATGGTTAAGTCATTAATTTAAATAAGCAGCGAGACACTTGATAAAATAAAATTAATAAAATAATTTACATACATATTTACAAATAATAAATAAATAAATAAAGTTAATATGCATATAATATAAAATATATAAAAAAATATGCACCTGTTTAAATACATCTCACAGATCAAACTGGAAACAACAGTACTAAAAGTCAGACATGAAATTATATATATCTCAGTTTAGTTTTGGGAATTGTCTGTAGGTGGTGTTAGACACTTCTGTAAGACAATCTGAACTGCATTTTTTCTCAACATGATGGAATACCTTTGCTTTATATTAAAAGAAAGCCTTCATTTTGTTACCCTATTTGTCCATAGTTGTCATTCTTTCTTTAGTCTTGACACGTCAATGTCTTAAACACAGAGACTAATATATTAATATATAACATATTGTGTATCCCTTGGAGAAGCAGGTGGTTAACACACAAACAGTTTCTTTTTTAATAATGTGAATATTTCTCTGAATATTTCACTACAAATTTCACCTTCTACCGAATTTATTAGAAGACACTTCATATGGTTGATTGTGGAAACCAAATATTACACGTCGCAGGTGGGTGCAACAGTTATTATGTAAAAATCTTCACTCAAAAAACAAATAACAATTCCATTACACTTGACCATTTGAATATGTGATAAATACTGAACACTTTATCCAGTAATCACTAAATATCCACTGGGTCCAGTGCTCTCTCTGAATGGTTTTATAAGGTAAGGTATTGCTTGTCTAAATAAATGTGTTACATAAATGTGAAGCATAGGTCTAGGTAAACACTGGATTTGCAGTTCAATCACTGTCTAATGAGAGTCCAAAAGTATAAAATAGGTGCTTTTATCACTAGAGGATTCTGTAGTAATTTAAGGAAATATTGGTTTCTCTCTAAAATCAAGCTAGACAGTCATATTTCTATTGCATATTATATATGAATGTGTTTGATGTCTGTCATATTTTCCATCATAGAAACATATCCTGATTGAGTCCAGGGGCACATCCAGTAATCTACCATTTAGGTGCATTAGAGGTCAAGTAATTATCACCCGGGTTTAAGATTAGCTAATTTCAGAGCTGGAAATACACGCTGGATTGGTTTCTCTTGTGAAATCTCATAAATTCTAATGAACGTTTGAGGAAGCTGTGTTATTGCAGTCCAAATCGTTGAACCTAAAGCCATACTAACATTTACTGAAATTATATGGAGTGCTTCAACTTTGCTTGACCAGAGAATCCAGATAATTTGAGGAATGGCAGAGAAATGTAGGACAGGGAGGAAGAGAAAGTGAAAATATGTAATTTATTCACCCTCATGTCATTCCAACTATTTATGCTGCAGAATGGACCATAAAACAGCCTTAAAGTAGTCTTTTTGAATCATGGATTATGCAATTATGCTATTTACTAAAAATCTTCCTCTCTATTGCAGCTCTCAAATCAAATTTAGTGCAGTTACAAATGTTTCACAACCAGTGATCTATAATAGAGAACTGGATTGCTCATGACGTCATGAAAGTGAAGCCACCGCGCCGCCATATGGGTACACTCTAAAAACTGCAATTTGGGTTATTTTGGCAACCCAGCGCTGTGTCAAAAAGGGACGAACCCAATGCTGGGTTATTTTAACCCAACCAGTTGGGTTATTACATTTAACCCAGCCTGCTGGGTTGCTTTTTTTATGGTTTAAAATGACTACATTGCAGGGTTTCATAAACCAGAGCGGGTGTTTTTTATCACTGTATTTCAGAAGGAAAACTACTGTATTTAGAAAATGTTCGATTTCATTTTGCATGTAAAGCTTGACAAGGCAGCGTTTGTAAGCTCAGCACTGCTTTGCAGCCGTTACCGGAGAAACCTCTACCTCTCTCGCTCTTAGCGCCTCTTGCTGGCAGAAAATGAACTTGCGGAGTGCCGCTGGCCACCAATTGAGGCCCTGTCCCAAATCGCGTACTTCATGTGGACTTTCGGTCTCGTGGACTTGAAATGCGCGTGCTCGCCGAGTCTACGAGTCCGTAGGCCGTCCCATTCAGCATTTTAACGCTCCGAAGTGTGCTCAGCAGCGCCCCCTTTGTACCCTTGAAGCAGTCTTCCGCGAAGCCCGCATAGAAGCAGGCTCCACGCACTTCAACTACCCAGGAATCCTTGCAAAAGACCAATCAGACAACAGATGGGAGGATATTTCGCTCACGGACTGTAAACATGGCTGAGAAGAGAATATTTAAGTGTAAAAGTATCAATGTTTTTTATGACATAGGCGTACATTTTACCAGTTGTTACTTACAGTTATACAAACATTATCGACCAGTTGATATCTCAAACATAATAATAGCGCGTTAAATAATACGATCGCATTATGATTCATTACATAAATAGAACCGAATGTCATGGCTTTATGAGTCATATAAACGTAGTATGAATATTGAAACCTATACATTTTTCTTAAACTCATTTTAATTTTGTGTTAAAATTTAACATTATGTATTATTATGTACAAATGTATTTATCATTTAAATAACCATGACATCTATTCTAATGCCCAGGTGGCATTTACAATTATAGAACTGTAAAAGCAGGCTGTGTATTTCACATGGACATATTATTTGGGAAATTAAAATTAATCCTGTTCTCTATGCTAAAGACTGTAATTTGTTTAATGATATTTGTGATATTTTTCTAATAAAGGGACTGATGAGATGACCTTTAAGTTTATTCAGCTTATTCAGCTCCGTATGGAGAGGGATAAGTCAACCAGACCTTCTTCCTGTTTCCGGCGTGACGATCGAGTCTGTCCCAAAATACCTCTCAATGCACCCTCGCGGACTCGCGCTAAGGGCCCTATAGGTCTGCACTACATGACGTCACCGAAGTGTGGACTCTGAGGAAGTCCACAAGTCCGGAGTGTGCCATTTGGGACAGTCTAAGGTTGAGTCTAAGGTTGTGGGAAACACTGCATTGCTAAGCTAAAATGAACCCAAATTGAGTTAGGCATTAAACCTACAAATCTTGTTCATTTTAAATATCACTTTTACACACAAATAATAACTATAAAAAATAAAATATTTATTAAAAACAAGAGAAAAGTCAAAAAGTAATGTAAGAAGAAATGCAGAAAAGGATGGTATTAACAGCTACAGAGTTCATATATAAAGCATTGAACATTTGTTGAATATAACTTAAGATCAAATTGGACTTTGTTCAATTTTATATATTGTATAAAAATATACGAAAACACTATTATACAATAAATGTACAATTAGTAAGGTTCTTTACCAACTATTCTGGCATGACCGCACACAAATAAACCACAACATTAACATTGATATTATGTTATACTAAACAACACAGAACAAGCTTTCATCATTGTTTTTACAAATTATAGACTTACAGTTTGTTTCATAGTCCATGAATACAGATCATGCATCAATGTCAATTTTCATGATCTCTTTAGCATAATTGATGTAGTCATGAAGAAGCCCCATCAGCACAGTATGTGACATCTTTTACATCATCCAGGACAGCGTCCTCCTTTAAAACCACTACTGCATTAGTTTAGGGGAAAGGACAATATCTTCTTTGACCAGCATTCATCCCAGTCACCGCCTGCTCTTCATCAGTGGCCTAGAAAGAGACACACATTTGAAAAAATAAAACATTTAATTAAACTATCCATTTTCAGGTAGAGGTGTTCACATCTGTAAGGATAGGTTAATAATCTATTTTAAAGTTTCAACACTTTGTGTGGTTATTTAATGTCTCTGTCTACCACAGCGCTCTAGAATGCCATAATGGCAGCACTAGTGTGAGGGCATCTGATATTGTTTGAATAAATATATTGCTTTCAGAAAGCTACTTTACTGAAACATTAAAACAGACATGACATTCACATACCTAAAAATGTTCATGTATGTGGAGGGCTGCACTTCAAACAGTTAGTTCACCAAAAAATTTAAATGGTCAAAATTTACTCTCCCATGTTATTCCAGACCCATACAAACTCTGCTAATTTTTGGAAAACAAATAAATATTTGTATTATTCTCTTAATTTGTGTCCTCCATTGCTAGTCTGAGAGACCAGTATTTTATTTTGAACATACATGTTTGCTATCATATAATTTAAGATTTATTCATACTTAAATATCAGAATGAATTACTTCTACAATAACTATTTATGAGGCTTGAAAATCCTGATTATCTAGACTATAAAAGAATTAACAAAATTATGAGAATGTGAGATTCTGCAATGAAAAACACATCAATGGATTTAATAAAATGAGCACGTAATCACACTGTTGTTGCATCAAATTGTGAAGAAAACAGGCAGGAGACAACAGAAACATTTATTTTCTAAAAATAACTTACATAAAATCTCTAAAGAATGATGCTCTCCCATGTCACTGGCTTTTAACATCTGCAAAAAAAAAAAAAAACATTATTTTACTCTTAGTAAAAAAACAACAACTGATAACTGATAACATGAAATTATGAAGTTTACTTGCCTTAAACTATCTTTCCCTCTCTTCCAAAGAAGCTGAGAAAAACTCCTCCTCCTCACACAAGCAGACGTCTGTGTCCTTAACTCCAGTTAGTTTGAGTTCTGCATAGCAAGACATCAATCGTTTCAATAAAATATGAACATATAATCACACTGTTGTTGAGTCAAAATTTTGAAGTAAACAGGGAGGACAGAAACATTAATTTTCTAAAAAATAACTCACATCAGTCTCAAAAGAATAAAGTTATCTTGTCTCTGGATTTCAACATCTACAAAAAAATAAATATTATTTTAGTCTAAGTACTTGATAGAATTCTGAAGTTTACTCTCCTTAAACCCGTCTGTCCCTCTCTTCAGAAGAAGCTGAGAACACCGCCTCCTCCTCACACAGTCTGTGACTCTTCACACAAACAGTTTCTGTGTCTTTAACTCTCGGCGCTGACACAGTGAATACACGAGCTCAACAAGTCTGAAATATTACATGTAAAACAAACTTTTAACAATTACCACTTCAACAGCCTCAAAATAATTATGCTAGTCTTTATTACATAATGGCGTTTCCTTTAGGAGACTAACATACATTCAGTTTAAACGCGAAAAATAAGATAACAAATTAACATGAGCGTAACCTTAACCATAACCGTCTATTAACACCTCAAAAAGTGCAGATAATGTAAAATCTTATGTAAATATGACAAAAGACATTCACGGACGTTATATTAAAAGTACCTCTTCCGTTCAGTAAAGTTAAAGGAGGCCGTTAAGACCTCTGTGTCTGAGGCGAAAACCGCGTCCGCGTTTTTTAAATTTTTATATATAACGTTAAACTCCTTTGTTTCCGCCTTTCATAAAACCTTCCGCCTGTCATACAATTGGGTAAACAATAAACATTAACTTTACATTTTGAATCTTTACTTACCATAATGTATTTCACTCACTTCTCTCTTCTTTCACGCTGAGAAAATGGCGGCTGCTCGCACTGGAGACATACGATCTTAATGTGACATGCGTGCTCTCCTTCACGTCCGCGTTCTCAACACAGCCCCGCTGGGTTAAAATCGAGACCAATTTTCAACCCAAACTTGGATTAAAATAACCCAAAGTCCTACGCTGTGGTCTCAACCCAGCATTTGGGTTGAAAAAACAACCCAGCGTTTTTTAGAGTGTAATCCCTAGTGTGTGTAAACACTGATTTTAATGAGAAAACATCACATAACAAGTCAGCGTTTTTAAATCTGAAGTATCCCGGTACATTCTTACAATGCAAAAACCCTAGGCAAGGAAAACGTTTTTTTGTTTTTTTTTATGTAATTTCGCCTAATTATTAATACACATCATTATTCATTACAGCAAGGTGGTCTTTCTGCTGGTCCTTAGGCCTGTTGCACCTCCTACGGTGCCTATGGTGGACTATGCATGGCAGGGGTGTCCTCTTCCCTGAGGCAGCTCTAAACCTGACCACATACCACATGGTTTTGCTGCAGGTTCTTCAGCTGGGACCACTGCTCATTGACGTTTCGCCCCTTAACCCAGAACATCTCCTGGTGGCCGGGCAGTAAACAGGGATGTCTCCCTAACACTCCCTGCAGCAAAACCTAATTAGATGCTACTCCCCAAGCCTTATCTCATCGTTTCAACCAGAGCCAGTGGCTTCCTTTCTCCGCTTCCTCAGAGAGCTCTTTGGTGGATCTGCTCATTGGGGCTCCCCGTAGTCCCAGGTCTTTGAGAAGGCATGATACTGATCTGCCTACAAAGCCTCTGGCTCCCACCTCCACTGGGTACAGACTCACACTCCACTCCACAACCAAGTCTGCATACTTCGCCTTCTTTCTCTTATAGGCAGCTTCCAGTCCCTCCTCCCATGGCACTGTCAGCTCGATCAGTATCACTGAATTCACAACTGCAGACCAGAGCACCACGTCTGGTCTTAATGTGGTGCTGCATATCTCCTGTGGGAACTGGAACTGTATTCCCAGGACTACTTCCATCTTCCACACCGCCCCTGGTGTTAATAGCTTGGCGGGTGGTCTCTTGCGGGTATGCATTGCGTGTTCCCCCTGCCTGAGGAAGTGGATCCTACATCGACTCTCTAATGGACTTTGATTATTTGCCTCCTGCCGACTTTTCTCACAGGATTGCTCTGTTCCAAGCCATTGATGGAGGTTTTTAGGGCTCGTTAGGGTGTCTTATGTTGCCATTATGAGGAAACTGAGCTGAGCCTGTGGAAGTTTCCAGAACTTGATTGCTCGGCTCACAACACCCTCCAAAGTTTTCCACCGCCCCTGCTGCCCCTGTGCAACAGTCCTTACTCTGAGCAATCCTGGTGTCCTCTGCAACAACTAGGTCCTTCCTTTCCTTCCTACTTGCCTTGGAACAAAGGATGGGTGGTTCCCTCCATCCAAGGCCTGCCCTCCCTGTCTGGACCATGCCCACAATTTGTTGATGTTGCAGTCTTCTCATCACCTTCTGCACCTCCTCCTTAGCCCTCCATTTCCTTCCAGTCTCAACTCTGGCATTTGCATCAGCCACTGCCCTGTCGGAGTAATCCCTTAATTCCGTCATCAACCTTGCCTACTCCTGCCTATATAAATCCTTGTCTGAGAGACCAGATGTATAAAGTCTTCCCAGGCTTCGGATGGGCTGATCCACGATGCGGGGGATATCTTCTAATAATAGAATATATATTTAAAACAAAAGATACTGGGAAGCATATGAAAATCACTGGAATTAAAGGGTTTGAAACAAGCCGAATAAAAATAATAATAAACTAAACGAAAGTAAAATAAAATAAATGAAAAATTTTGGGAAGCATATGAAAAGCATCGGAATTTACAGTTTAAGAACAAGTTGAATGAATGAATGAACATCTGGATGGATTGTTGTAATAAAAACTGGAAAAAATGTGTGTTATTTCCTGAAAATAATTTCACTGCTCTCTCCTATATCTCTCCTACCAATCCTCTACAGATTATCATCTTTCCCTGAAGACTTCAAGTGTCGTATTACATTTACCGATGAATTTTCACAATTGACACATATGCTAATTCTCTTTACAAAGGCTCATGTCATTAATTAAGGTCAAACAATGCTCCTTTAAAAGCAAGAGTTGCCCTGATGACTCCCTTAATATCTCCCCCTTTGTCTCCATAATAAGAGACTGTATGCAGTGCAGCACAGCTTCCCCTTTGACAGAAACTCTACCTGATACCTACAACAATATCTGCACCACGGCTCCACAGATTTCCCAAAACAGCAGCAATAAAGCTTTATTGCAGTGTCGCCTTTATCTGTAGTGTACTTTAGTACATTATATATGAAAGCAAAATGAAAGTGCATTCTAGAAATGGAGGAGCTCAATTATTATTATAGTGGAGTGCTATTAGACTAACAGAGAGGGAAAACTGATTATGTCTTTATGAGAGATTTCAGTAGATTTGTTCAGGGACTAAGAGCATTTTGGCAGTAGCAACGGACAGTTAAGTATGAAACACACTCTCAAAAGGAAGCATCAGTTTACTGACTTTTATCTTTGCTTCTCAAAACATCACTCTGGTGCCATTATCAACTCCTTTAAAGCATGGCCGGATCAAAGAATCATCTCTGGGACACAAACGTTACACAATCTCAATAATCCACCCAACGCAACACACAATCCAACTAGTAAAACACAGTCAATAACAGAGAAGATTGCCACAACTTCCAAAATAGCATGGAAATGTTTACTCTTATTAAATTATCACAATAGTAAACAAGAACTAATACTTTCCATGATGGATACCATATTTTATATAACATAACATTGAATATAAATTTAATACTCTGGAACTCAACACTTCCTAACATTTTACATTACATGACTGAATCACTCATTGTAAAGTATATCCATAGCATTATGTACTTATTAGCTTTCATATAAGTTCGGCTCACTACAGGAACACGATTGACTTGTTAATTTCCATGTGATAAACAGGCTCAGACATTAACAAATGACTACGCCAATCTTATTTTCCTTGAGACACCACAAACCTAACAACTTTAATTGAGGTTTTTGTGAGGGATTCTTGGGGTTTGCATTTCCCAGAATGCTAATGAGCCACTGGCAACGTGAGGTCCATTATGCATACATCTACATGACCTTGTGCGTTGCATTAAACATGCTGAGAGTGGGCTGTCAAAGAGAAATCCCTTCAGTAGTACCCCGCTGGAATACTTTCCTACTTTATCAAGCAGTCATTTTTGAAAGGCCAACATGGATCAACCCCATAAAATGCCTTCAAAACATGGACCTGGACTTTTTTTGTCTTAGTGTAGTCTCATTAGTAAAACTGTTAAAAGATGTGTTTGAAACATGGCATTCATTTCATTTTCACAATTAATGAAACAAACAAACAAATATAAATAAAAAAGACATATATGAATTAATTAATTAATGGGGGGGTGGGGGGGGGTTGAAAGCTGTCGCACATTCAAATAAATGTGTAGTCAATGAGAGTAAACGTGGAAATCCAGTGTAGTGCTTGCTCAGCATCTGGAGGAGTCATTCACCATCAAGGTAAACATTTCAATCATGGGAAGTCTTAAAAGAGGTGGTTTTGTTGGGTGATTTGCAACTGAGAAACCATTCTTGAAAGGCAAGCAAGGAAAATAGATTACAGCATGCAACAGTCCAGAAATCAGTGAGAACCAATGGCAGAAAGTCCTGTGTAAAATTGAAAGTTTTGGTTCAAAAAGACTGCAAGAGATCAGAAGAATAAGTGATGACAAGAGCACTTATGCCTGACAACCTAGAAAAATTACACATCAATGTGCCAAAGTGCACAACAGGGCATCCAAAATTCACATTTACATTTATTCATTTAGCAGAAGCTTTTCATCCAAAATTATTTGAGATTCATGAAATGTTTGCCAAAGCAAAGAGGCCTTCTGCATCTCGTTAAACTACAACCCACCAACCACTAGGCCCACAGTTACTGAAAAATCCTCTGTTGCAAAACTATCTATGAGAAATTAATTTTCATAAACAGCCCATGGAGGTGACTGATTCTTATGTCCCTAGAGCAGGAACTATTGTTGTGAGTGAAACATAAATAGTTCAAATGCTATCGTGTGATAACACTCTTTGTGTTGTATTTCAAGCTGTGTTGACAAATGTTTTGTGTGTGTGTGGGGTCTTTTTTTTTTTTTTTTTTGCTTGCTGCTATCTGTCCTTTGCTGTTCAGCATCTTTGACTAGGATAAATTTTGCAGTCTAAAGGGGGACAAAATGAAATGAATGCAGTATATTTTCAGAGTGCTGAAGGACTCAACAGGAAGTGAAGTGGATGTAATGCTTTTCACAAAGCAAACAGAGAGGCGAAGCTAGGGGAAATTCTAATCATTTTTTTTTATCCTGCACATCACAAACTACTATAAATCTGTCTGTATTTTTTTTTAATATATTAAAATGCAAAACATTATTTAAAATTCTAATAATTCACAATTGTGGTGTTTATACCATATTTTTTTATCAAATAAATCCAGCCTTGGTGAGCAGAAGAGACTTTCAAAAGCATTCACAAACAAGCCAAACTAATCAAAAATAGTTCAGCTTAAATTCATAAAGAGTTTGCAATATTTAATTCCAGTTTAACAGAGGACTGTCATTCACACTACAGATCTTGTTACTGTGAACTACAAACAGCTAGGATCAGGATGTTTTATTAGCCTACTACAGTCACAGGCTATAATGTTTTAAAATATTAAAATATGAATGGGCAGCAAGCTTTAGATGGTTAGCGTACACTCAGCTTAAGAAGCCATCACACTAGAAATCAAATCCAACCTTTATAGTAAATTTACTGCTCAAAATGGCCTGTGATACTTTGATAATCAAATGCAATGTGCTGCCTTATCACAGAGTTGATATTTACTCACATTTCTGCAAATCTTTCTTAATTCAACTGCCTGGAAGAAGTTCTCTAGAAAAGTAGGATGTTAAAGTCAAGCTTTTATAGACAATTTATTTGTGCACATGTAACCCTGGTGCAGAGGAAGTGCATGTTCAGCTGGCAAGAGCACTATCAGTGGTACCCCAAACATATGTTCCTGCATTTGGATCAAATCCCAGTTTTCATTTATCATTCACATGAAGACAAATGAGAGGAAAACATTTCAGATTAAAAACTGACTTCTGAGTTAAACTCTTTCATGGTCAGATTCATGATACATTGTTGTTATTAGAACTGGTTTTAATGAGAAGAGAACAATCAGAGAAACTCCAGCTGTGATGCTCTAAGGCAGAAACTGAAAACGAATAATAAAAATAAGTCTTAAAGTGCCCCTATGCTATTTTTAAGGTTGCTAATATTGTTTTTATGAGTCTCCTAAAACAAGTTTACATGCATGCAAGGTCAAAAAAACATGTTCGTTTTCTCAGTAAATAGATTTAATTTTACCTAATTTCTAAATGATTCAAAAACGACTAGTGCAAAGCAAAAGAATCAGTTTCTCTAAACCCCTCCTTTCCGTGATCCCTCACTGCTGTGATTGGTCAGATGGCGCAGTCCTTTTTGATTAGTCCAGAGCCGCAGATAGATCTCTCTACGCCTCTGGATTGGTCTACCGCGTACAGCGCATGTTGGAAAACGAAACGCCAATTGCCATGACAGAATGACAGCCCTGTAAACTTGTCCATACATAGAAAAGATAGTATGGATTGTAGCTTACCAACTCGAGCCAGAGTCTGATGATGAGACAGTTGAACTGGCTGATCGAAATGAGACTGATTCACAAGCACGACTGGTGCAGGACATTTCTCAGTGGTAAGTGTCACGTGTTGACAAGTTTGTGGTAATTATGAGATGTGATAACACAACTCTCACAGCGTAGGATGCATTGTCTTCTCGCCGTGATGTTAACCACACAGAAATTTTACTGTGCTTGTGGGCAGGCAAGTTGGCAACGTAAAACGAGGGCAGACATTCTGCAAATGTGTTACTTCATGATGTAGAGCCTTAACAGAATACGATTCAAATTCCTGACCACTCATTTAGGCAATAGAGAGCTGACTCATATTTTTGATAGACAATAACTTTATCTATCATGCACTGTCGGCTTCAAAACTTTTTTCAAATGACAGATTCATTAAGGTATTACGGTATGAAACAATTAATTCTAGTGTGTTACGCTTTAAAACATGAGCTCTGTCATATTGCGCAGCGTTAAATACAGAACAGAAACATTCCACAAATTGTATGGGTAGATTATATACAAAACACGTTTCTCTGTTGGATAATGTGCCTGATATACAAACCATATATGAGCACTCTCGGTGCACAGATCCTAAATTGTGTTTATGCACAGACCCATTTCACTACATTCACATTGTTTCCACACACATTCAGGATAATGTTTTGAATATTCAAGTTGCTGTGTTCAGTAACTCTGAATGCATCTGTGTACTGTAGTAGATAGATTCAGTCAGCTCAAGGTGGTTGGTTAATTAATTAATTAATTTATTTTATTTTTTTGCCATCTCCATTAGGGCTGTGACGATAACCAACTTACTGCAGTAATGAGCACCGACTGCTGCTGAGGTCATCACTGTAATATTTTTTTTTCTTTTCCTGGTAAAAGTTACAGTACAGGGCCCTGTACCATGAAGCTAGATTAGCTGGCTAGTCAGGTAAGTTTCAGGTTAGTTTGTACCAATCCTGGGTTTCTAGGTACCACGTTATTGGCTTGGCTTTTATTGTCGTATGTCGTAATTGGCACGGCTAACTTGCTCCGGGGCAGGTTATGTTCTGGGTTAGAGATCTCAAACTGAAGTTGGACCAATCAGATGTGAGAAAAATGACACGTCTGACACAAAGTCAATCCAGTTTATCTTGCTCCAAATTAAAGGTCACTAATGCTAAAAAAAAAAAAATTATAAAAAAATAAAATAAATAAATAAATAGAAGTCTTGGTTTAATGATAATTACTGAGTCATTTTATGATTTATATAATTATTGTGATTCATATTATTATTATTTATATTTTACACACAAGCAATTTTAGTTATTATTTTAAATAAATATTCATGTATACAGATCACGTAATATAAATATGCTGTAGTATCAAAAGATTGAACTATTAAAATAAAAAAAATATCTGACCTTACATGTTTGAGTCTCTATAACTATATTTTTTCAAATGTATAAACATTTAGTTTTGTCAACTCAAAACTAATCCTGTAACTCTGAATTTGTTCAGCTACCATCATGGTACAGGCCCCTGGAGTGGTGTGTGATATGAACTATAAATACAATAAACATTGTTTATCATATTTTACTGTCTTCCATCCGATGTTCAAGTCCTTCCGGAGATAAAAAAAAAAAAAAAAACCTTCCCACACAAGCCAGAGGGACAGTCCATTAAACATATGGGGGATTTATTTTGTGTGTGTGTATGTGTCTGATTATTATTAATTAAATGCTAGGCTTCAGTTCTTGTGTTGTCTAAAGATATTGTTCAATAAAATACACACAAACACAGGTATTCAAGACAAAAGCATAATATAAACAGTTGGAGTCAGATTTTAATGCTTTTATTTACTATTATTAGTTGAAGACATTATAAAAAAAAAAAGGCCACGCATCTAGTGACAAAGGCAAAGATTGTGTTGCCTATTTGGGCACTTTTTGATTATATATGCTAAGAGTACTTCCTCGGAGCATGTATTCTGTGCGGCTGGCAACATTGTAACTCCGTTAAGATCCTCGCTGAAACCAGACAAAGTGAACATGTTGGTTTGAAACATGAGGACCGGGTGCATTAGGCTGGTCGCACACTAGATGATTTTAAGGCCAATTTCAAGGTGATTTGCATCCCCAAACGACCGGGGGGAGGGGCTGTCCAAAAAATCTTGTACTGTGTAGTGTCATTATGATTATTTAATTGCTCCTGATAGAGAAGGAGTGTTCCTGACTTCAAATCAAACATATTTGACATTTACGACTCTTGATTGGGTTGCCTCTGATGTGATACCCAAGATAGCCAATGAGAGCCAGCAAGTGTCACCTACCGGATGTTGCGTGCTTCTAAGATGAAACTTGGCAGCCACAAACACTGGTTAAACTATCTTCATGTCTGTGGTCTCCCATGGTTTTAAAATCATTTAAGATTTGAAAATCGTCTAGTGTGCGGCCAGCCTTAGGTAACAAACTAACCGCATACTGCAAAAAAAGGAGAAAAAAGCAAACAAGGGAGGACAGGTGGGAAAAATGAACCAATGATCAGAAACAAGATATGCAGGGTCAAGACAACAGACATGAGAACACATGGCACACAGAAACAAACAAAACAAAAACACAATCACAAAGCCAGCAAAACAATCACAAGCCATGTGATTGAACAAAATAAGAAACAAACACGCAGTTAATGAGATCACTCATGTTCACATGAAACACCACAACATGAAAGCATGCAGCCAGTGAAAAACACAAACTGTGCACTACACAGAACACCACAACACACGTGGAGAGGACACAAACTCGAAACCGCAATGCTCGCAATATAAGACACAACAGGGAGCTCAAGTATCCAAACCTCAACACGAAACTGAACAAGAAAAGTGCTGGGATCCGAACACCACACTACAACATGAAACAAGGAAACAGAGCATGCAGACGAGAGAGCACACAAAGCCACTAGAAGATAAGCCTGCAACCTTAAGCCTTTTTTTTTAGTTCCAATTATCCCCTTCTGCTTTACTTAGCTTTACACTTATATCAGTATCATGATTAATGATTTTGCCAGTTTACCTCTAAACCCTAACCTATGATAACAAGACAGGAGTGTCAGTGCGCTGTCTCAAAACCAAGAGTAAATACTACTATACACTATAAATTATGTGAAGTATATATATATATATATATATATATATATATATATATATATATATATATATATATATATATATATCAACTATATGGACTCTACATGGTTTGGTTCTCTGTTGTTCTTTGGAGTCTCCAATTGTCCTTTTATTAAGACATCAAAATTCATCTTGGGGGGGGGGGGGGGGAGATTACCAAATGAAAGTGTTATACAAGATAATGGTATATGCTTAATTGTGTGATAAGTGTGTGATTAATTGATGATTAAACAGTTTAATCTATTGGCAGCCCCATTATTTAGATTTCCATGAGTATATCAGATTACAATCTTTCTGAATGAATAGATTTAAACAATTATGCAGCTAAAACATAAAACATGTCCTGAAATGTGAATATTCCCCCTAGAGGAAGACCATTTTTTGGGCCAGTGAAAATGATTATTAGCTAGTAACATTTGCCCAATGAGTCACACAGTCAATTTAACTTACAGACTCAAAATATTTTAGAGCAGAGTAGAAAAATATACATTCATTATAGAAATTGAATTATGGGAGTTACACTAAAATAAATTATTTCAAATATATAATAAATAATTACATAATTGTATCAATATTTATATATTTATAGAAACATCATATATATATATTTATTTATAGAAACATCAGTCTATAAAGAGAGAGAGAGAAAAAAAATAGTACAGTTTTATGGTCCAGAATTAATTCTCAGCATATGACATTTGGTGTCACAAAAGCTCACTTTCACCAAATGAATTAACTAATGCAATTAAAATTATAACCAACATTAATATGCCTAGTTAGATAAAGCATGTCTTTAAAGGAACACTGCACTATTTTTGAAAATAAGCTCATTTTCCAACTCCTACAGAGTTAAACAGTTGTCTTTTACCATTTTCGAACTATATTCTCATTCCGGGGTAATAATCAAGGAACTTTGCTGATGTACCATGGGTGCAGTAGGCGCAATGATATTACACAGCGCCTAAAAATAGACTACTGTTTGAAAGTAGCTGGGGACTATTTTCAGGCGCTGCGTAATATATAACAATACTGATTACAATTTTTAATTGATTATTTTATCATCAACACCTCATGCAGACCACCAGCAGTTAACCTATTAAAAGTATATCCACCATAAATCCATAAAATACAGGAGTTGCCGTACCAAACTGACTTTGTAATTCATGCAGACTCAGCAGGCTATGATATCATAGCTATCATTTATATCTGCTATGTTACCCACTGACAGAAAACAGCGTTTGAAAGCGATTATCAGACCTGAAGGTTCCCAGAGCGGTGAGACTGATGGTTCAGCCGTATCTTTTGATGGTTTCCTGAAAACACTGAGGAAAGAAAGAACAACAATTGCCTTCAATGCACAGCAAAATAAATTAAAATACTTTAGAGGACACTGTGTAAATCATATCTATTCTATTGTTTGTTAGAATAGAATATAATCTTATGGGTAGTTATTCCAGTGCAACCTATGTTTTCTTTTTAAAACAAATCTGAACAGCAAACGATAGTAAATAGTAATAAAACTTGAATTAAAAAAAATGTATTTTATTGAACATTTAATTTCATGCCTGTTTTGATAATGTGACAGTTCTCTCATACACTGGGATGCTCTTCAAGATTTTTCCCCTTTTTCCTTTTGAAATATATTGTATGAAACTGTAAAGAGTGAATAATAACTCACACACGGGCAATGCTGACATGACATTTTCTACAAAGTGCAGACATTTTGATGAAGGCACATTAAACAATGTTCTTGACAGCTGAGTGCTGATTTTGTCGGATCCTTGACAGGGCCCTAAAAAGCTTTTGGAAAAGGGTATTTTTTTGAAAGGTTACAGCTGACATTTTTACATTCGCAAACCTGTCGAAAATTACAAAAGAGATATTTTGGTCCACCAGCAAGTAAATCTCTTTTCTAGAATATAACATCTAAGTGGATTGGTTGGGTCAACAACAGTAGATAAAATATTATGGGTGCGTTATGGTTTATCAGTGTTGTATTTTAGATGTAATGCTCCTGTAGAATTGTATGTGTGTCTGTGTGTGTGTGTGTGTACAGTATATATATATATATATATATATATATATATATATATATATATATATATATATATATATATATATATATATATATATATATGAGATACCCATCCCAGTTCATGTCATTAAAAGTTGTGACAAAAGTTATTTAGTTTATGCATCTCATAAATGGCAAAGATCGCTCATGTAAAAATCCCCTAACAAATTTTCAAAGCTTGTTGTCTGATGCTTGTCCCACATGGAAATAACCTATATAAACATTTATGCTTTAATATAGGTTTTCAAATAGGTTGTATATGTGACATATATAAAATTGGCCGTTTTCATATATTATATGTACATATATGCAGTATATATTTACATATTCATCCAAACGCCACTCAGCAGCCTCTGAAACAATTTATTGCTTAGAGCTGTTCTATTGAAATTTCTGAATCAGAAAGATTTCCTTTAAGTAGAATATTCATGTGAACATTTTAAGGGATTTTTTTTTGTTTATATATATATATCAGAGTACCCATTGGTGAGTAATGCAATGCAAAATGTATCCAAATATGTTCACATGAAGAAACAAACATCTATATTTTGGAAGGCCTGAGCAAATTTTCTTTCTTTTTTTCTTTTCTTTTTTTATCTTTTTTAGTAAATTATTTCAAGGATCGTGATACAATAAATCTGTTTTATAATGCACATATTGATATTATGCTTGCTGTGGCATTATCTGTTTACTTTCTGCTGGTTTTATGATTGTTTGATATTCCCCTCTTTTTAAATATTAATAAATTTCTGGATAAAAAATTAAAAATAATTCTACACTTGAAAAGTCAGAATTTCCCATCATTTATTCATACAGCCAATGTGGCTGTTTAAAATCAAATAGTCTTTTTGATCCTCTTTTCCTATGTGGGATATTCAGTATTTATTGCACCATTGCCCATGTGCCAGACCTCTTTTTAGGTTGAAATGCTATTTCATCGGTTATAGTAATAAAGAAAAGTTGTTAAGAGGAAAATGAAAAAAAGGATTACTGAGAGAAATTAGTTTAAATTATCATTTTATGGCACAGGACACAATTGTATTTAAACCTCAAGGTTAAGTACCGCAAACTTTGCTTTATGAACTTCTGCTCTCAGAACTATAGGCGCTTCATTATTTTGCAAAATATTCTGCTTTATTTTGCAGACTATTTGATATATATATAGGAATCAAGGAATTACTTATAAATTGACTAAAAATATTTGAAATAAATTTGTATATACTTAAAAAATAATGTAAAAACGATTTAAAGTCACAGAGGATGCCAAAAAAATTATATATGTCAATAATTATTTACATATGAAGAATTATTAATTAAAAAAAAATAATATAATGATAAAAATAGCTATTTTAAATTTCTGAACATTTAATGGTTTAATTAATTTGTAAATACATTTTTAACTAGATCTGCAAATGGATAAAATGCATGTTATTTGCAATTTAATAAAAATTTAATCATTTATTATTGTAAAAATAGCTTATTAACATGAATTAATTGAATTAATATTTTTAATTAAATGATTTATTATTATTTATTATTATTATTTTCAGCTGAATTGTACCGTGGCATTCCTGAAGCAGTAAAGACACAGAAGATGTCAATACAGCTGACGGATAAGACATTTCTTCTGTTTCCTATAGTTTTCTAACATGAGCAGTGATATCCACCCAAATGTTTTCCTCTGTGTGGATGTTTTCAAGGCACTGATGATCATTGTTTAATTCAGCAGCTCTTGACAGCTCAGGGAAACACAGGGCTGTTGTTGAGGAACTGTATTGGTTGATCATCCTAAAAATAAAAAGAGAAGTTCTGGAGTTCTGGCTCCAACTTGACTTTACAGTCACAGCGACATCAAGGGACAGCTAGGACAGAACAAGCAGCCACAGAAGTCAACCATGGAGAAAAAGATAAGAGACTCTTTTGCAGAGATGAAATTAGTCTTTTGTGTGAATTGTTCATAGTGAGTTAAGAGAAAAAACTAATATGTGTCTTAAAGTGAATTTAGAGGCATCACAAAAATGCAGCCGTGAAAGTCTAAAATCTAAAGAAATATCCACAAATCAGGGAAGCTGCTGTTTCCATGAAAATGCCCATTGCCAATGTCAACAAAAGATAGACTTTAAATGCAATAAATTCAAAGCTTCTAAAGTGATATGATGTTATGTTTCAACATTTAAAAGAGAACTGCCGTGTCAAGCGCTATGTGAAGTTAAACACTCAGTTTGTAACTGCATCACTCAGTTATTTCCCAGTTGTGTACCATTCTGAACTGATAAATTATTGATTTAGTTCAGTTCAAAATTGTTTAGCTCTTTTTGATTTTTGAATGTGAGAAGCAGTTTTGCACCCCCTGATAAACAAGCACTGCATTAAAATTTAGGGTCATCTGTTTTCATATAGGTGAGACTGGGCTAGTTATCACAAGGGGAAGTTGGACATTTTCACAAATTTTGTATTTCAGTAACTAACTTTTGAACTTTTGTCTGTACATTTTGTAAGTTGTGTCAAACATTTAGTTCAAAACTGTTATTTTATCATTTATCAGATATTGTAATAGTTTTTAATATTTGTATAAGTTTTTATTTATATATTTTCCATTTTCATGTATATTTTAGTATTTTTTTTCAACTTGGTTGAGTAATTTTAAGTTCCCTTTCAGTCTGTCACTCTCGACGCTACGTCGGTGACCGACGAATATGGGATATTGCTTCGATAGACCAATCTACTTAGAGTGTAAACTAAACGAGCCAATGCACATTGTCTTGCAATTATTGCATCCAGCTACCGCTGATCACTGCGTGAGTATAAGAAGGCAGCAGGTGCAATGCATACCAGCTTTTCGCTTCGGAGTCGAGCGTTAGTATCGCTCTGCTCAACTGTGTCTGATGTGAACTAAGAGTTCAGCACGCTCTATGAAGCTTCGTGTGTTGGCGAGACGGCACTTCAGCGGCGGTTGTTCCTGTGTCGAGTGGATTGCACACTTCAGGCTGCACTACCCCTGTCGTTTTGCAAGCGTCCAATTCCCCTGTGCGCCTCAGCATTGGCAACGGGTGATGGTCATGATCGCTGCCTCACGTGTCTGTGGGTCGAGCACGCTGAGGTGGCTTTTTTTTGGATGAGTCACGTTCTCACTGCGGGAACATGACCATCTCGGAGCTGCGAACAAGGCTCCGCTACCTCCAGGGGGGCAGAGTCCCGTTGCCGCTGCCGCGATCTGGGGCTCGTTCTGCCGGCCGACAGATGAAAACCACTTCCAGCAGTAGCGCGGGTGGTTTGAGGGTCACAGTGGTGGCAAACCCCGCAGGGAACCAACCCTCTGGGGACCACCACTCCTCTTGCACCTCCGATCCAGTGGAGCAACCCACGGAACGCGCTGGGCCCTCTTCAAAGAGCGTTCCAGTGGGACTCCCCCCGACCGGATGTCGATCTCAGCATCGGAGGGAGAGCTGTCGGATGACGATTCGGCTGCGCTGCCGACCTCTGGGACGGTGTCAAAGCCTGAGTCGGATCCCGAAATGGCAGCTTTCCCGAGGCCGCCGAGAGGGTAGGGTTTTGCCCCTGTCTTGCATTGTTATTTTAGTAAGTTTTTGTGATTTTTTTTTGTTTTTGCCATTTTACTAATATATATAATAATAATATAAGTCCAGTTTTCTAGTTTTTGTTACTTTACTACACCAAGTTAAGCTAAATGAAAATGAGAAATGTAGCTGAATGAGAAATTAAAATGAGAAATATAGCTGAATGAGAAATGAAAATGAGAAATGTAGCTGAATGAGAAATGGAAATGAGAAATGTAGCACTTTAAAAAAAAGTCAAATTAAACTATTTACTCTAAAGTACATTTTAATAAGCTTTTGCATGGTTTGAAGAAATCTATAGTTACTCTTGGCCCATGAATCAACAAATTCAAAATGAGGAACCAGCGAGACCCTTCAATGATCTTTGACTCTATATATCAGTGTGTCCATAAGAAATTAAATATAGATCATGTAGGCTTTCATGTGAGTTTCATCAAGACAAACTTAAATAGACAAAGTAATGGCATACAGCACTGTATAAAAGCATCTCTGCTGAGATGCTACTTCACAGGTATAGACAATTGACATCAAAGACAAGGAGACCTTGTTATGTGTTTATTTTTCTCTGTATCTGACAAGTAAAGTAAATGTATATTCAGTGTAAAGTGCTTCAGAGCACTACAAGCGTCATGCTATCACATGAAAAGGTCTGGCTGCTAGGTAGCAAAGGATTTTTTTTTTTTTCTTACAGTAAAGCATGTAAACATGTATTTGAGTTTGTACAGGCAAAGGTCCTGGCTATTGCTTTGATGCATCGGAACTGGGAACTGAATGATAGAATGTGGGTTCACAAAATTGGACCATCTGCTGATGCTCCTGGTGAATTTAAATTTACAAAAAAAAAAAAAAAAAGACAATAGTTCCAGTCATTAAAAGCTAAAAAGTCTAAATGAACTGGTTTTATAAACTCAAATATGATAATCACTGAATCAATCTAAATACATTAATTTATATAAACAGGTTAAAGTAGCCCCTTTAAAGTAATGATTGCAGGTTATTTTCAGGACAACCTTTTTGAGCCATACATACTGCCCTATATCAGGAGCCAAATTGCCATATATTACCCATACTATGATATATAATATATGCTATAATTTTCACATACATACATTCTCTGTTTATATGAAGATACAAAAACCCTATAGGATTTTTTTATGTACATATATTAAAACATCTATGTAATGATTTTTATATTGTATTAGATGTAGCAACAAACTTAATATGACAATTTGATGTATATGGAAGAAATTCAAAATACTTTGTCTAAATAAATAAACAATCCCTTTAATAGTTTCTCAAATTGTGCTCATATTTTACATAGAAGTTTGCATTTAATAATCAGATCTCAACACTTATCAATACTGTTACTGAATCTCAGCAATCAACCACCAGGCAAAACAGCTTGAATTAATAAAACGTCTTTCACAGCTTTAGCCCCCAGCCCCCAGCTTTTTGAGAAGATTCATTCAAAGAATACTATACTCTTTCTTAAAATTTTAACATTCACTTCCAGTCTCATTTTCTAGCTGAGCTAGGCCCCCATGTTAAGCATGCCTGACTTCTTCAGACATAATCCATATATTTTATTTATATTGTTTTGTAAGTATTAAATTGGAGGTCAAGGCCTTGAGCCATGCTCTGTAAAACAACAAAAGCTTTCGATATACAGCCCATTCTTCTGCAGTTTACCTAACAGAAGTGCGCTCTGAGGATAATGGCCTGACAGTGGCTAATCTTTCTTTCTGCTGATGAGGATGTTTGTTTTAAGTAAGCAGATTAAACCTAAAGGAATGAATACGTGACTTGCTCTTAATTTGTATGGATAACTGGTTGTGCTTCTATTCCTGGCACACTGCACAATGAAGATTGCTCTGCCATTCATTATTTTTCCCTTGCTTGCTTGCTTTCTCTCAGGACTACTCCACTTGGAGGAGAGAATAGCAACCAAAATGAAAGGGCCTGCCTGCTCTATTGAATTTTGTTTTGGGAGTGCCATCAGATATCCAGGTACTGAAAGCCATTTCACTATACTTTTCTCTTTTTATAAAAAAAATAAAATAAAATAAACATGTTATAGATATGAACATTTGTGGTCATTTGTTTAGGTTTAGAAAGAGGTCTCTCATGCTCACCAAGGCTTTTGTTTATTTGATTAGACATACAATCAAAAAAGTATAATATTGTGAAATATTCACAATATTCACTGACTTGCTGATTTGATAATCTTTGATTTGATATCACTCAAGTCTCAGGCCTGAACACATATTTACACTACAAAGCATTGTATACAGAGTTTAACTCTATTGTTATCTTTCTGAGATTTATCAACAATCATTCACTGACAGCACAGGACAAACTGAGCTGCTTTCAGCAGTTACTAAGCAATTGATTGGCATGATTACACAGATGTAGAGTTATCTTAAGTGGATAATCTTTGTACATTTTCCTTCTTTCATGATTTTTTAAAAAGCTTTCTGTCTTTAACAGGACATTTTACAGGAAAAACAGACTAACAAGTGGGGGAAAGAAAGCTGTATGGGATCAGGACAGACAGGATTTATGCATGTCCCCAAATGCTCTTTCATTTCTCTGTGCTATAAGCTGCTTTCAAAGAATCTGCATTTTTAAAAGCATTACTAATCAACTTGATTTGACATAGAACAAAACAATTAAGGTATTTTTAATTTCTATCAACAGTGTAAGATTTTTAAGAAAAAATGTATGAAGGAAATGCATATTCCAACATTGTTCAGTTCTCACAGGCTTAAAAATATGTGGTTATTAATGGGTCACAAATACATTTGCTTGAGAACATTTTCTGCAGAAAATCTTCATATTACAATAATTTCTGAATAATCATGTTCAACTTGAAAGTGGAAAATTAAGCTTTGCCATCAAATAAATTAATTTGATTTATAAATAATTAAAAATAGAAACCAGTTTTTATTTTTTATATAATATATATATATATATATATACAGTGTTGGGAAGGTTACTTTGGAAATGTAATAGGTTACAGATTACAAGTTACCTTGTTTAAAATGTAATAGTAGTGTAACTTTTTCAATTACTTTATTAAAGTAAAGTAACTAATTACTTTTTAGTACTTTTTGATTACTTTTATAAATTTGTGAAAATTAAAGAATAATAAATAAAAGCATATACATCAACTTAAATACAGTTATCTAATAAGCATGTGACGTATTCTGTGTAATAAACTCCTGAAACATTGGTGTTTTTTTGAAACTGCTGTCTCTGTATATGATGATAGTTTTCTCAAAATAAGTAAAATGCACATGAAGTGACACAAAGCAGTTCTAGAAATTGTGTTTATGTGCTCGTGTACTCCTATATTGAGGCAGCAGAGGTTGAAAACACTGCGAGCTTCAGTAGGCCTATGTGTAGTAAATGAAACCATGTCTTTGCCATTAATTTACAGGAGGGGCGGACTGGGAAAAAAATTCAGACTGGAAAATTTAAACTCATACAAACCAGTTCATGGACAAAACTATTTTTTGTATGGACCTGACATAAAAAAAGGTTTAAATCTTTAATTTGGGGACATGCAAAATAATTAAAAGTTCTCTCCTGAACTGCACCTTCACTTCCATTTTTCTCTTCAGTCTCTTTATTTTGCCCTGTTATGCATCTCTCTCATGACTTTAATACTCAAGATTGAACAAAACTATACTTTACAATACAATACTCTACAATACTACAATATCTTTATAGAAAAATCCTAATACTGTACACGAGTCATGTTTTTCCCTTACAAAAGTTAAACATGCTTTTATTAGCCTATATAAAAGTAAAATAACATTTTTTTTTTGCAAATGGATTTGTATTTATTTTTAAATAAATACATTTGTAAAATAATTTTACATTTTTGGTTACCACAGTTAACCAATAGTAACCATTTTCTCTGGATTTATAGTTAAATATTAAAATGTAAATTTTTGTAAGGGTTGTGTTGTTGTCTGTCGTAGCTCCCCCTAAACATATAAAAAAAAAATTTCAGCTAAATTACTACTGTAACATTAAAACAGATAATAATGATGTCTTTTATATAGTATTTTGAGTGATGACTGATGAGAAACGTGCTGCTGCTTGATTAAATAAATAAAAAAAACAAAGACAAAAAAGCATCTTTACAGATGAAACTGACCTGAAACCCTGAACAGGAGTTCTGCTTCTCTGCTCCAGCAGTCCTCTCTCTCTCTCTCTCTCTCTCTCTCTCTCTCTCTCTCTCTCTCACCCTCTTTCTCTCTCTCTGTCTCTCTCTCCCTCTCTCTCCTTCTCTCTCTCTCACTCTCTCTCTCTGGCATTGATTACTCTGAGTGTGATCCAAACCGTTTGGTGGAGGCGCGGAGAGCGCGCGAGTCACAACTAACACTTCATGACTTATAAGAAATTTAATTATCAAATGGCGGATTCGCAAATGATCGCTTTAGTACATTCTGCAGGCAATTATACAATAATGATATTAAATAGTGGGGCAAAATCGGCTGCCAGGCCACCGGGAATGGTCCCGGTTCTCCCGGTGTCCAGTCCGCGCCTGATTTCCACAGACACGCAGAATGTGCAAGTCATATATTGCATTTTTGGTTCTTAATATTCACAGACACTAGTCCATGTCATGTTTTGATTCAAGTGTAATGACCTACTTTTGATTTAGTCATCCAAAATGTGGGATATTCCGTCCGCGTTAGGCATTTCGTTTTTATGACTGGATTCTACGAACCAGACTGTATTTCCGCATCCCGGAAATTATTAGGGCGGTATGTCTCAGAATAGTCAGTGCAATTTGGGAAATAAATCAGTTAAATCTGTATGTGGATGTGTGTAAATATTCAAATGTAATCCCCTTTGTAATCGTTAAAAATTTCATAAGTAACTGTAATTTAATTACTCATTTTTTCTTAGTAACTGTAACTAATTACAGTTACAATAATTTTGTAATTAAATTACGTAACGCCGTTACATGTAACTAGTTACTCCCCAACACTGTAGATATATATATATATATATATATATATATCAGGGATGGAAATTAACTTTTTTGTTCACCGGCCACTGTGTCTGGTGGATTTCAAAATCTACCAGTCACTCAATGTTTTTACCAGCCACATTCTTGTTTTTAACCGACAATGTGTAACTGCATGTGAAAATTAATACTACAAGATCTATAATACATAAGCAGTTAATTTAATCTCAAGTCTCAAGCTATTTTTATTTACCCGCCACGGTGGCCGGTAGGTAAAGCGAGTTTACCCGCCACAACACAAACTTACCCGCATTTGGCTGGTGACGGGTGCTAATTTACATCCCTGATATATATATATATATATATATATATATATATATATATATATATATATATATAACATTTTACAACAGTCTGTTAACAAAACATATTAACTATATTTGTATTATTAAATAAATGCAGTCTTGGTGATAATAAGAGGCTTTTATTATTATTATTATTATTATTATTATTATTATTATTATTTTAAAACATTAAAAAAATTACTGACCCAAACTTTTGAACAGTGTACGTTGTCAGTATTGCCACACAATTTATAAAGAAATTGTTTCAAATTTCTACATAATTTCCCTCAATTTAAGAACTTAGTAGGTAACACATCAATCAATCAATCAATCAATCAATCAATCAATCAATCAATCTTTCTGTCTGTCTATTTATTTATCTATCTTCCATTTGTGTGTTTGACTGAAATTCACTCTATAGCCTTCGGAGTGGTAAAATCTTGCCTTATAAATTCTACATCCTCAGGAGATGTATGTGCTAAATCCCTAAAATCTTACAAACTATCAGTTTGTGCAGCACTCCATGCAGAATCTGCAGTACAGTTTGTGTTCAATTAGGGAAGCCATTTCAATCTGGCACTGCAAAGTCAGCACACATTAATAACCACCTTGCTAAAGAGCACGTTGACGAGGAAGTATTTCTCATTATGCTGGCAGATCATAATGGAGAGGATGCTAAGAGTGCAGACATCATTCAGTCTTAGTCGTTGTTTTAAAGAAACCCAGAATGCATTGCATTATCATATACTTGAATAAAGTGTTACCTTACATATCAACTATACTAACTTGACATGTTTATCAAGGATGACAAAAACATGGAAGATCCTTCTCAGAATCTGTAATTGGGATAAAGACATTCATTTGTAATGGGAAAATTATGGTAATTACTAGAAAACAATTCCTTCCTCTATAGATTTGTGGTGTGGCATAATTAATTGAATTCCTAATAAGCTCAAGAGGGGATCCACACTGTTTCAAAATCAATTCACACTTTATGTAGAAAGAATCCTATTAAATAAATTCATTCCTTTGGATTACTTTTTCATGTACTAGAAATTATCCAGAACTTCTTGGCACAAATTAAATTTGTGCAAGACCTTCCACCAGAAATGTGATAAATGAATCCTCGGATGAACAGAACTCAACACTCCAGAGTCTTTTGTTCATAAATAGATCTAGGGAAAGAAAAAAAAATTACCAGTCAGTAAGATCCTTGCATGTCTGACGTCCTCTTGGAATTTTCTAGTGTTCCTGGGCCTTTTTTGGAAAAGAGGTGCTTTGCAATTTCGAGGCAGGTGCATTCAATTATTAATTTTTTAAACATAATATTTTATAGAAAGAAAATCATGGGTTTGCAATAAGATGAGGCTGATTAAATTCAAATTTTCATTTTTAGGTAAACTATCCTTTAATATTGTCTATTATATTTAAATTATAGTACTGCTGTCCGGCTATTATCTTAAACCACAACGTATCTATTGCCATGTTTGGCAGAATTGCCTCGTTTCCATGTTAGTGCATGTCAGTCATGTTTCCATTATCACTTCCGGGGCTTGATCGTGCCTCGGCATTGCTTCCTCGGGGCCAATGGCCCATGTTTTTTTGGCCCGACAAAAACATTGGGCCGTTGGGCCCGAGGAAGCAACGCCGAGGCATCAAAGCAGGCCAGCTGAGGTTAGAGGAGGGGTTATGAACAAAGGCAGTTTCTCTTCGTCTGGAGAGCATCAGCACCACGGATCATTTCTTTAAGCTAACAGCTAGCCTGTAACACCAGCATTAAAAACTTTTTAAAATAAGTTGAGCTCAAAACTCACTTCCAGTCAGCAGCAAGTGTTTGAAATAACTTGATCCAATGTGGATTATAATCACCATACAAGGCAGCAATATTTATAAGTGATGCAAAAGACTATGCACGCTAGGCATTATGGTGCATTTATTTAGTAACATATTTTATCTGTCATAAGTCCCATCTCAAGAGTTTAGCTCCACATAGCCTATGTCATAACAAATATAATAATGGTTTTTGTTTGGGAGCTTTTATAAAAATATAGAAATGATCATTCTTTCTAAATGTGAAATACAGAAACACACTCGACTGAATAAGCAGGCTATGTTCACCACTTTATTTTTGTGTGACTAATTTTCAATCCTAATAAATTAATTAATGATGATCAATGTATCACTTATTATAGCAAAACATAGATGCTTTTGGATTTAATTAATTAACAAAGCATGCAAACAAACGTCCTCTTTTATCATGTTCGTTCTGTGACCGCGCTAGTTCCAGTAACTTATTTCTTAGTAGTTTTCTGATAACTTCTCTTTGTTGGTGAAATGATGGGGTTGCATGATGTTGTTCCTGAGAGGCGTGTAAAGGATGGGTTTTAAGTGAAGCGCAGCAGAGCTTCAGGTCCGACGGTGGAAACGCAGCACTATTTTGGCCTAGGTGCTACAGGTCCGAGGATATTAACCCCGCCCAGCCTGTTTAAAGCAATGACTCGCACTGGCCCGACAGTGAAAAAATGGCTAATGATTGCTACATTTACTGTACATAATGATTCTTTAATTCAGTAACTGAATTATGTATTTAATTACGCTCAGTCTTTACTGTCCTTTATTTTCAGAGTCAATTGGACAGTCTCAGGGTTGTTGACAAGCTTGTAGTACTTAGCTCTTATATATTTTTTTTCGTCTGCTCTTCCATCCAGGAAAAAGTGGGATTGTGCAATGCCAGACAAAGTTATCCAAGCTCAAGAACTTCACAAGGAAGTGCAATTTGCCTTCTAAAAGGACTTGTAGTCCCTTGGTTTATCCAAATCACATCCAGAGGCTTGTACGGAGAAAGAAAGGGCTGGAAACGAGAGAAATGTGCTTCTGGTAATGCTACATCAGCTTTTTGGAGATACTGAATCAGTTAAAGAATAGTTCACTCAAAAATGAAAATCTGCTGAAAATGTTCTCACCCTCAGGCCATCCATGTAGATGAGTTTGTTGGGTCCTGGCTTGAACACATTTCAAGGCCAATATTCAGTTATAGTCATAGCGCCACCTGCTGGTAACAGGAAATGTCATGGTGAACACTGTTATGGACATCTAGGAACATAAATAGGCATACCAACATGCTAGAAACATGCTAGCAACACCTAGCTAATTTTCTAAAGCATTATATCAATACAATGAAACAGAAAGTTGCTGTAGCTCAAATATGCAATGTAAAATTTGCCCTAAATTCATGTTTAATAAGAGTCCAGGCCTGAAGAAATCTACATGCCCGTTCTCTCTTATAATCATAGCATCACCTACTGGCAACAGGAAGTTATATGTTTAACACTGTGATGGACTATAAGGAACACATTACAATAAGCCATTGAGTGCTTAACATGCTAGAAACATGCACAAACATACTAGCAACACTTACTAAGTGCTAAATCGGGCTAGTAATACCATGAAAGAGGAAGTTGTTGTAACTCATGCA
This sequence comes from Carassius carassius, assembly GCF_963082965.1. Taxonomy (NCBI): domain Eukaryota; kingdom Metazoa; phylum Chordata; class Actinopteri; order Cypriniformes; family Cyprinidae; genus Carassius; species Carassius carassius. The sequence continues at coordinate 11,279,352 of NC_081760.1, forward strand.
TACAAATGTTTGTTTAGAGTCCTGGCCTGAAAACATTTACATGCCAATAACCAGTTATAATCATAGCACCACCTGCTGGCAACAGGAATGACTTGTTTTACACTAACTTAAACATGCAACGTCCGTTCTGCCCCAAACTTCAAATGTTTGATAAAAGTCCTAGCCTGAAGACATCTACATGCCAAAAAGTTTCAGTCATAACCATAGAGCCACCAGCTTGCAGCGGGAAGTTTGAAACATATAAATGCTGTTTTCCTAAAGCCAACAGGTGACGGTGAGCCCAGGTGCGAGGCCCTTTTCATCGCTGCTTGCAGCTATAATCATAATCGTGACCACAAAGCCTGTATACAGTGTCTATATCTGAGTGTATCTTGTAATCAAGCCATTTTCCCCCCTTGTTTCCAGCCAAAATATCTAAAAATTATTGTCTTGTTTTTGAGAAGAAAAACAAAACTAAAACAAAACAATTTAAAATTAAGTTGAGTTTTTGCTCTGAAAACAAGACTATAATTACAAGACTATAATTTTTACTTGTCTAAAAAATCCTTCTTGGTTTAAGAATGTTTAGATATTTATATATGTAAACATACATCATACATATAGGTATTTTACTCCCTACACAACTCTGTATACACTGGATTGATTTTTATAACTTCAATGTACTTAAAGGGTGCACCAAACATACATTCCCATAGGAAAACAAAAGTATCGGATTAGGACTCAGAATCGGGAGACACTCAATATTCAATAACCTGGATTGGATCGGGGGCACAAAATACCTGATCGGGACATCCCTATTTGTGGATTATATTTTTAGCCGTTGTTTGGTCTTTTTATTAGCTGTTGGAGTGTGAGTAAATAATCAGCATATTTCTATTTTTGGATGAACTATTCATTTAATGCTGAGGCAACCTTTTAAAAAGTTACATATTGTTTGTGTTTGCAAGTTTGTAAATGTTTGCAAATCTGTAGACAACTAGGAGCTATAGAAGCAGATGCGCTGGGACCTACATGCGGGCAGATTACTATCAGAGCACATCAATTTCTACGCCTACCTTTGTAATTTCAGGTATCTTGGGGATATTGCTATATCAGACCTCATATGGAGCATGAAAAGTGGGATAATACAAAAGGGAGGAAATGCTCCTATGCTCTTTTTGAACATTGCTTAACTGTCATAGAATATAAAAAGTATGAGTAGAATACAGATTTAAATAAAGAGTTATAGCCATAGTTATCATGTTGACACACAGGTTCAAGATCTTACATTTACATTTACATTTAGTCATTTAGCAGATGCTTTTATCCAAATTTTACACTCAAAACCTGTTGTTGCAGGACACACACACAAGCACACACACACACATATATATATATATATATATATATATATATACACTGTTGTTGGCACCCTTGATAATATGAGCAAAGGCGGCTGTGAAAATAAACTGAATTGTTTATCCTTTTAATCCTTCATTCCAAAAATTCACAAAATTCTATACTTTCGTAGAAATAAAACTATAAAACTATTTATATAAACTATATATAAATAAACTTGCAACATTTCTAGTCAGCACAGACAATCAGTAAAATAAATCTGATATTGTTCAAATATAGCATGCATCCATATCATTTGAAAAAATAAAGAAAATAAAAATAAAAGAGACAAATGTTTGTTTTAGCATAAATATTGCTTCAGACTAACGTTCAGTTTTGTGTGCTTGAAATAAAATGTGGAATATAACATATAACCTACTTTATAACACAGATTCCTAGAGGAATTTTTGTTTGCTCCTTAAAAAAAACTGAAATAAATAGATTGCAGACTAAAAAAGGCAAATAACTCTTGTCACATGGTGACTACTGGGTCACAGTTATGCTTAGACTATTATCATATGTTGATAATAAGCTTGAAACCAATGTGCATTTACAGTATATGGAGTTTTCTGAACATTTGAATATTTTCTTTCCCATTCATGTTTTGTTATTTTGCAAAAAAGGATGTGCTGTGTTTCCAGAAACATTGTATTCCCACACTGACACAAAATGTAATTTACAGTTGACCCTGCATACTGTATATGCATTATGTATGCATGCAAAATTCACATCAGTGTAGCTGAAGTGCAGAATGCATTGACTCTCTGCTTGCAAGGTAAGCAGCCCCCTGTTTGACTTATCTCTGTATTTCACTGTACTTCACTGAAGTCCCCTCATTCTCTAGTCAATGGTAGTTAACTTCGTCATGCTACCTGGGATGAAATAAATCTGCTATGCTGGTGCAAATCCTAACCATGCAGCTAGTAAGCTAATTAACTTGTAATCATATGTGTTAATCTGTAAAAAAAGTGGAAAATTTGTCAATTCAATGAGTGGTTTCAACTTAAAGGTACAATTTGTAAGATATTTGCAGTAAAATATCCAAAAACCACTAGGCTAGTGTTATATATTTTGTCCAGCTGATTACTAACAATATCTCTAATGTTTTCAACTAGTAAATCATGAGAAAATCCCCATTCTAAACAGTGACATGGGGCAGTGCAGTCGCCTGTCAATGACGTTAGTTCCTCTTTGTTACCGCCTTTACTGACGTAGAAACCACATGACAACAGTCTCGTGAACAAATGCGGAAGTAGCTTTGCGATAAAGTTCAACTTTGAAAGAGTTGCCGATCTTGCATGTGTTTTAATCGGCCGGTGAGTTGTTTTGATTTGTATCTCTACGTTTTGTATGCTATTATAACGATCAACAAGATTAGTATTATGGGGCATACACGCCAAATGCGGGGCATCACTTTTCTAGATCCGCGTGAGGACGCATCTGATCCATAGTCTGATCACGTCTTTGCATTGACTTTGTATGTAATCTACTCGCGCAAATCGTTGAACTCGCATTAAATCCATGATTTATCTTTCTGTCTGATTGATGGCCATCAGTGGTTGGGTAGAAGACAACAAATCCCATCATTCCACGCTCCTTCTTAGCGTCATAAAAACCATGCGATTGTTATTGTTTTGGTAGTGCGCCCTCTAGTGGCAGGTCCTACAACCTGTAGCTTTAATATGACACTTAAAAAATGTGATTTGGTGATATAGCCTAATGTAGTCAGGTTGATCCAGTCACATTAGATTTGCTTTCCTGAAGGATACACCAGCACTTGCATTCCAAGTAAATGTGGAATTCTACAGGAATATACTTTGCTATTATTGTCATTATTTATTCAGGACCATGTTGTTCCAAGCCCACATGCTGTCCTTTTTCTGTGAAACACAAAAACAACTATTTACAATTTAAATTTACACTTAAAAAAAAGGTTCTGAAAGGCAGCAATGTCTGAACCATTTTGGGTTGAACCTTTCAATGAACAGTTTTTAAAATAATAATTTTTGTCCTAGTGTGAAGAACACTTTAATAATGTAAATAAATATTTTGCACGATAAAGAAACTTTAGTGCAAACGGAAATGTTCTATGAACTGTATGAAGTTCTTTGTGGAACGCCAATGAAGAACCATTATTTTTTTTAAATGTACGTGGCATTCAGAATTCAGTGTGCAAATAGCATCATCATTGCCAGTTAAATTTTTAACGACCAGCATTCTATGACTGGAGTGTTTTTACATTTTAAATTTTATTAGCCTAAGATTTACAACGGACAAACAAAAAGATAATAAATCTATGGCCAATAATACATCTTTCTTTCTTTCTTTCTTTCTTTCTTTCTTTCTTTCTAGATCATGAGAATCAACATCTGGCAGATTATCTGAATGAGTTCTACTGCAGGTTTGAAAACACAGACAGATCTTTGACAGATCACTGGAGCTGTGCGAAGTCCCCCACCATCATCCCCATCCCAAATAAATAAAAAAAATTACAGGACTAAATGACTACAGGCCTGTGGCTCTAACATCTGTGTTCATGAAGTAATTTAAAAAAATGGTGCTGGCCCACTTGAAGGACATTATTGGACCCTTGCTGGATCCTCTTCTGTTTGCCTACAGGCAAACAGGTCTGTGGACGATGCAGTAAACATGGGACTGCGTTATGTTCTGCAATATCAAGAAAGACCAGGTACTTATGTGAGGATTTCATTTGTAGACTTCAGCTATAATTCCAAACCTTCTCCTGCCCAAACTAACTCAGCTCTCCGTGCCCATCTCTGTCTGTCAGTGGATCAACAGCTTCCTGACAGACAGGCTGCAGCTAGTGAGGCTGGGAAAACGCACATCGAGCACCTGAATGATCAGCACTGGAGGTCCTCAGGGCTGTGGTCTCTCAACCACTGCTCTTCTCCCTGTATACCAATGACTGAACCTCTAAAGACCCCTCTGTCAAGCTCAAAATTTGCACATAATTTACTTGTTGTACAAAACAGTCTATTGCAATATATCTGCACATTCATTGTGCATTTGTATATTGTTATTCATTATCTACTTGTTCTATGTATTTATTTATTTATTTATTTTTCATCTGTGTTTTTGTTCTGTCACTGTCAGTCTGTTGCACTGCGGAAGCCTCTGGCATGAAAACAAATTCCTTGTATATGTAGACATACCTGATTCTGATTCCGATTTGGGCTAACTACTGGCAGGTTTCAGTAACCATAAAACAAGCAAACAAAACAAAATAAAATAATGTGTTAAGGCAAGCTGTTTCCATTTGCATTGAATGAATACATGAAATAATTTTAAGCAATAAATCAGCCAATTTAATCTCAAACAGTGATTGGATTTTCACTGTTGCATGGCTCTAAACAGCAATCTCTGAAACTGTAAATATATCTAAGAGATGCAAAAACATGAAGACAATTATGTATGGAAAACAAAACAATTATGTACATGAAACAAAAACAATTCCTAAGAAGAACTCACCATAATTATCATCATAATTCAGTATTAAATTGCCTCCCATTATGCTAGCATGCAAAATTGACATATCTGGACAAAGCTACCTTGTAGCTGAAAGTAGCAGCGTTTAGCCCACAGTCCTGAGATTAAGTCAGTGCCTCTGAGCTTAGTGGCCAAGCTCATTTAATAAAGCTACAAGTGTTAAGGACTCAAAGGAGGTTGGAAATTTTCCCTTTAAGATAAGGGCAATCAATGATTACCTGAGAAAGATGTGATTAAGCAGCCCCAGCCCCACTGCACCGCCCTACTCGAATCCAGGGTGAGACAGTTATCTTTACTTATTTAACTGTAGAAAAACCAATTTGGGTGAATGACAGATGATGCAACAACACTATTGATTTGTTCTGGAGGCCTAAACAAAGTCGAAATTTTGAATTGCATGCAGGAAATGGTTATGTGGAATACAGAATGGCCTTATACACAACCAAATATCTTTGTTAAACTGTCACACTTGGATGGTCTGTATGCCTTTGCAATGTTTTATTTTTTTATCTAAATGCAATGCATCATTACCTCTTAACTGGTGTGCTGAGGAATAAATCTGTCTATAGAGAGCAATATTTTAAAAAATGTGTTTATTACAGAGTGTATTTTTTATTACCAAAGTAGAAAAAAATTATCAAAATATGCTCTTTAAGCAGTTTTCCACTTCACTATCACTATTTTTTTTTTTAAGAGTTGCTTCATCATTCTTTTACAATCAACATCTCAATTATCATTTCAAATACCAACCATTGCATTAAAGGTGAAGCAGTTCAGTTTTTAGAGGTTAAGACTGTTAAGACTGTGCTACTTTAAAATGAAAAGACAATGAAGCCAGTGGTAAGTATATAAACATATCATACTGACCCCAAAATCATTTTTTAAAAGAGAAATTCAGAGTTTCTTCCTGGTCACAAAATCCAATATATTTTACTGCACTGATAGCAGTATTTCCAATCAGTACAAAGCTTGCCAATCAGACGAAAAATGGACAAAACCATACTTTATTTCTCCTTAGGCCATCAAAACAGTACCATCTTTAAATCCAGGAGTTATAAGGCAAATCAAATGCGATCCTGTGAATGGCATCAGCAGTGACCCGTTAATCTATGCCCTTCTGAGCCAAAGCGTGCAAGATATCAAGCTGCAGTTTAAAAGGAAAAAGATAATAGGCCATCACACTGGGTGACTGTTATCACAAGTGAAATCACTTGCATGTGCCGTTAAACACAGCCGTGAATTTTGGTAGAAATCCCTATTTAATGCATGTTCAGTTGTTTTACATTTAAGAAAAGTGGTGACATTTAATACATCATGGATAGAGGACTTGCATTTTATCTGGAAGCAACAGAAAAAAAAGAAAAAAAAACCTTTATGGATGGGTTTTGTTTCTTAGAAACATAAAACTTTTTGCTTCTCAAGACATTAATTGATGGACTGGAGTTGTGTTGCCTACTTGTGGATTATTTTTTTATTAGCTGTCTTGGACATTCTGAAGGCACCCACTGATGAGCAAGTGATTTAATACTAAATTTCTCCAAAATCTGTTCTGATGAAGAAACAAACACTTCTGCACATTTTCAGCTATTCCATTAGTTAAATTAAACATAGCAAATTCAAAATGCACTCAGTGCCAGTTGGTTTACATTTCTTTTAGGCCTCGGATGCAATGAGATGTTTCAAGTATAGCTTAAAGGGATGGTTCACTTTGAAATTAAAATTTGATAAGTTTTAGCTTACCTCAAGGGCATCCAAGATGTAGGTTTCTTTGTTTCCGCAGTATTTCCCATTTTGATATTCTTAGGTCAAACCGTTCTTGTCTGTGACTCATATAATGGAGGTCTATGGTCCCCACCTCAAAGAGCATGCACAGAGAAGTCCAAATTAAACAATTCCCAATTGTAAGTACACATTGATGACCTAAGACACGAAACGAGCTGTTTGTGTAAGAAAACGAACAGTATTTATATCGTTTTTACCTCTTGTACACAACCACATCCAACTGATCTGAGTGCGTGAGTGCTTCCTGATGTGACGTGCAGCACATCTTCAAGCCTCAGAGAGACAGAGATCTCTTCAAAATTGGTGGTGTTTTAGTAGCAAGTGTTGTGAGATGCCAACATAAGTGGAGAGCATATGTTGTCATGAATGGAACAACTACAGGACGACGACGAGGACATTGACAGTATCGCATCACACACCTGCCTGACTGAAGATCCTGAGTTTTCTCCGCTGTTGAGACACAGCATTTTGCACGTTGTGTTTAGTTTGCCACGTATAAACTGGAGGCGACGTCTCATGCCAGAGGGACCCAATGGCACGCTGTCAATATAGTGAGTAATGTGTTGTATTTTTATTATAATCGCAACGATTATAGGGTGCATTATAAACAAATTAATTAATTACAATTACTGCATTATATTTCAGACAGTGTAGATTGGTGGTGTATCGTGTGGTAAACAGTAAACAATGAGTGACGTTCATGCGCGAGAGATCACTTCCGGCGCTTTCCGCGTTTGCGCAGACTAAGCCAGAGCGTGCATGTCACATCAGGAAGCACTCTTGCACTCAGATCAGTTGGACGTGGTTGTGTAAAAGAGGTAAAAACTATATGAATACTGTTCGTTTTCTTACACAAACCGCTCGTTTCGTGTCTTAGGTCATCAATGTGTACTTACACATAGTACTAATTGTTTAATTTGGACTCCTGTGTGCATGCTCTTAGAGGTGGTGACCATAGACCTCCATTATATGAGTCACAGACAAGAACGGTTTGACCTAAAAATATCAAAATGGGAAATACAGCGGAAACAAAGAAACCTGCATCTTGGATGTCCTTGAGGTAAGCTAAAACATACCAAAATTTAATTTGAAAGGGAAATATCCCTTTAAGTGTGCAATTACATGTTTGGGCATTTGGTAAACTCAGTTCAAGTGTACTATTGACTTATGAATAGAATTTCCCCACCTGGTCTAGCATGGATATATGCACAGCCTAGTCCGAATTGTGCAGCTGCACAGCATCTTGCAGAATTTTAAATGTAATTTTTCCAAGTTTGGTGGACAACCCCAATACTACAGACTGCAGTTTCCAAAGCTCAGCTTTCTTTGCCCACCGATAGAAATATTAATTGTCCTGTATATCACCTTAAAAATTCAGTCCTAAATCATTGACTGATTTTGTAATGAAATGTAAATGGGCTGTAGAGGAAATTTAAAGTTGTTCATTAGATCATAACCACCAGTATGCTTTTAAAAGCCCCATTAAGTTAAGTGAAATTGCAACTTGTGTGTAGCCTCCAGTGGCTTAACTTTCCTGACGTGTATGTGAAGAAAATTTGGCAGGACATAGGCTATTTGGAAAGGCAGTAGATAGTGTAGAGTGGGGAGAGGGAATCAAAGTCATTTTGAATCTGTGAATAAAAATGATGAGTGCTCATCTACATCTGAGAACACTGCTGACCTTCAAAACCTCTTACTAGGCAATGCAGCCAAGTCATCCACAATATATACAATTATAACCATCAAATAAAGTAAGAAAGGCAAATTTAATACTCTGCCTTTATCTTAATCATCCATGATACTTGCATGTGACCTCATAAAAACTGAAAAACGGCTGAAAAATGAGCAGTAAAAGAGAGAACATTGGGGTATTTTTGACATTTACACAATATATATTTCAATACCTACGGAATATCAATACAATATATATATATATATAATTCAGTACTTAGATGTATAAATAAACAAATTATCTAAATAAAATTAAATGCATCCAAATACACATAAAAAAAAAAAAATAATAATAATAATATATATATATATATATATATATATATATATATATATATATATATATATATATATATATATATATATATATATATATATATTAATAATTCTGAGTGACTTTAATGGTAATCAGTTTAATAAGTGTGACTTTTTTTTTAATAAGCAGGCAGTAATTATCTTGTTGGATGTAGGCTTTGTGCATTAACCTAGCTAAAGGCATTTTAATTGCAGGCTGTGAAGGAGCAGAGCTACTTAACCTTGAAGAAAACCACCAGATGTTCCTGCTGAGTTATATCAGTCAGTCTGGGTGAACATGACCTGTATCAATTAAAAGGATACTGCTGTGTCAGGATCAATAATTACATGCAACACATGGGTACTGCGGAAATGTAATGAGGATTTATTTAATTATTTATTTATTAAATTAGAAATTATTTTACGGGTCATCTCAAGGAAATGTCAATGGCTCACTTATATGATTTTGTTTATACACACAGATCGCTAGGTCTAATTTGTTGACTTCAGCAATCTTTGATGCCTTATAGGCCAATAGTGACTGTTCAAAAAAAAAAAAAAATTATATATATATATATATATATATATATATATATATATATAAATAATTTTTTTTTTTTACAAAGTTTGCAGGTCTGTAAACTCAAGAAATATTACAGATATCTGAATTCACTTTTAGATTTGGGGGTTTAAGAAAATTTTATTTTGGTTTCTTAATTTTTAAGACTCTATCTGGCCACATCCCAGTGATACTGGAATCTCAATATGGCTCTGGGAGTAAATTGTTAAATTGTATACATTTTCAGTGGTCATAAACCAAACATGGGTCACTTTGCATACAGTTGATTCTTTCTTTCTTTCTTTCTTTCTTTCAAGAGGAATGTCTGAAGAAAAAATAATTTTGAAACTAGAAATGTATCTTGTTTTTTTTTCTATACAAACAATCGAAATAGAAAGAACTTCTCTGGATGCTGTAAATATTCTTTTCCAAAAGTATGTGTGTGCCTGTAACTAAAGTAATATTAAGATATAAGACATACCAATACAACTTAAATCATCTTTATGTCATCTTTCATCTTTAAGGTAATCTATGATTCCCAGATATATGGGAGAGCCCAATGTGACTAAATGCCTAGGTAGTTTGTTGAATTTCACCCATTTTCAATTGATGAAAACAAAATGTGGTCACTTTGCATACAGCTTATTTTATATAAAGATAATGTTTGAAGAACAAATAATATTGAAAGTAGAAACATATTGTGTTTTCCTTTATCAAGACAATTGAATATTTTTTTCCGAAGTTTGTACAGTACGTCTGTAACTAAAGAGTATATGAATAATAAAAAGTAACACAGGGTCAAAAAAAAAAAAGAAAAAGTATGAGACATGTCAAATTATGAATAACCTGGATTAATTTTCATCTCCATGTAAAATAAAAAGCCATGTGAAACTTGTATATCTTTTATAAAAAAATAATATCTTAAATAAAAATTTAAGAGAGCAGCCACACTTCCCTATGAGTCAAAGTCATACAAGCCTGATTCCAAAAAAGTTGGGACACTGTACAAATTGTGAATAAAAACAGAATGCAACAATGTGGAAGTTTCAAATTTCAATATTTTATTCAGAATACAACATAGATGACATATCAAATATTTAAACTGAGAAAATGTATCATTTTAAGGGAAAAATAAGTTAATGCACCTTTGCATCTCAAAAAAAGTTGGGACAAGGCCATGTTTACCACTTTGTGGCATCCCCTCTTCTTTTTATAACAGTCTGCAAATGTCTCGGGACTTAGGAGACAAGTTGCTCAAGTTTAGGAATAGGTATGTTGTCCAATTCTTGTCTAATACAGGCTTCTAGTTGCTCAACTGTCTTAGGTCTTCTTTGTCGCATCTTCCTCTTTATGATGCGCCAACTGTTTTCTATGGGTGAAAGATCTGGACTGCAGGCTGGCCATTTCAGTACCCGGATCCTTCTTCTATGCAGCCATGATGTTGTAATTGATGCAGTATGTGGTCTGGCATTGTCATGTTGGAAATTGCAAGGTCTTCCTTGAAAGAGACAACATCTGGATGGGAGCATATGTTGTTCTAGAACTTGGATATACCTTTCAGGATTGATGGTGCCTTTCCAGATGTGTAAGCTGCCAAAGCCACATGCACGCCGCACTTTGCCACAGTCCATTTTAAATGAGCCTTGGCTCAGAGAAAATGCCTGTGCTTCTGGATCATGTTTAGATATGACTTCTTTTTTGATCTATAGAGTTTTAGCCGGCAATGGCTAATGGCACGGTGGATTATGATCACTGACAGTGTTTTCTGGAAGTATTCCTGAGCCCATGTTGTGATTTCCATTACAGTAGCATTCCTGTATGTGATGCAGTGCCGTCTAAGGGCCAGAAGATCACAGGCATCCAGTATGGTTTTCCGGCCTTGACCCTTACGCACAGAGATTGTTCTAGATTCTCTGAATCTTTGGATGATATTATGCACTGTAGATGATGATAACTTCAAACTCTTTGCAATTTTCTCTGAGAAACTCCTTTCTTATATTGCTCCACTATTTTTTACTGCAACATTGTGGGAATTGGTGATCCTCTGCCCATCTTGACTTCTGAGAGACACTGCCACTCTAAGAGGCTCTTTTTATACCTAGTCATGTTCCCAATTGACCTAATAAGTTGCAAATTGGTCTTCCAGCTGTTCCTTATATGTACATTTAACTTTTCTGTCCTCTTATTGCTACCTGTCCCAACTTTTTTGGAATGTGTAGATCTCATGAAATCCAAAATTTCAAAATGTCTCACTTTCAACATTTGATATGTTATCTATATTCTATTGTGAATAAAATATAAGTTTATGAGATTTGTAAATTATTCCATTCCTTTTTAACTCACAATATGTACAGTGTCCCAACTTTTTTGGAATTGGGTTTGTAGTTAATACTGCATATTTGAACTCTTGGAAGCTTAAGAAGTAGTTGAAATGAACAAAATTCCTTTAACTAAATATTCCTGAAACAGACACAAAAATACAATCTTATAAATAGACTTCTGAGAGCAAGTTAATGTGCTTCAAAATCAATCAATCTATAATTTTAGTATAAAGAAAATATAGATTTAGTGAAAGATGACCTGGACTCATTCTAATATTATTCACCAGTTAGTTTCATTATATTCTCATGAATTATAAATGTATATCATTTCCTCCATTCTTAAGAAGACCTGCATCGGCAACACCTTGAAATACAAACTTGAATGTATTTTAAACTCACTGCATTCAACTCGTGTAAGATGAGCATGTGAGTTTGAAAGAGAGAGGGATAAAAAAAAGTCAAGCTCATCCGCCTGGTGATTACTTTACCATCCTCGTTTACATTATTGTTTGTCTTGCAATTTTCTCTCATCAGGCTATCATTTGATTATGCAAATATGCAGCTGTGCTGGGCACCTTGGTCATCTGGAATGCGATGCTTATCACCATGGCAATGGATACGGGGATTCAGGCCTAGCCGATCCTTCCTCCCACCGGCTTATGTGACACAACCCCTTCCTTGTCTAGTCTCTGCCTACCATGATGTGTGATGATGTGTACTGTGATTATAAATAGCGTCAGCTTTTCACATTGAGTTTACATAATGAGGATATTTCTCCTTGCATTAAATTAATGTTGACACAGCACCAGGGGGACCACGAGCTTGATTGTCAGACATAACAACATCCATTTATCTCCCTTTAAAAACTTTACTCTGTTTCCTGCTACCAATGACGTATTTGACTTCAGACACATTCACACGTCATATTGGATTAGCCAGTTCATAATTGAGCACATCTGAATAGTTTAAAAAAAGGTCCAATAATATGATTTGCTCATAGCACAATAATTGACCAGATAATAGAAGAGATCATACCTCAGAAAAAAAAAAGAAAACCCTCTGATCACACTCAAAGTGATTAGCTATTATCTCAAATAAAAATCAAAGAGAAAGGATACTTTTGAAATAAAGGGGACATTTTATGATGGATTATATTTTTCTTGATCTTCTGACATAAAAAAGGTACTTTATAGTCTACTATGCATATATACTGTACATTTCAGCGGTCAAAACTTTTCCTGGGTCCAAAAAGAGCATGGATATGACTCACACTTAAATCTGACCTCAGCACCCTGAAACAATAGCATATGACCCATATGTCACAAACTGAGCCCGTCCAGTCATGGTAATCAAATAAAGAATAGATGGCAGAAAAACAAACAAACAAACAAACAACAACTAATAATGCAGTTTAAGCAGCGCATTTCATCACAAATTGCTTTATGTTCCTGTCACAATATACTTGTAGATTTTTGCAAACAGACTCTCACTGAAGGATGGAGCAGTTAATTTATTCGTAATATGCCCTGAAAAAAAAAAAAAAAATTAAAAAGCTTTGCAAAATGTTTTTTTAAAACGGAAATGGAAACCCTGTTCTGATAATGCAGGAATTGCAACAATGGCAGCTGAGAAGGCCATTCTTTGTGTTATTTTTGAAGAATTTTCACAGCCTGATGAAATCATTATAAATACATGTGTAATACTTCAAAATATGCTCGAGGTTACAGTCACCGTTCTTGCCATCCAGAATAAAAGAGAACATACCAATCGAGTCAAGGGATTTGTGGAAACTGTGGTTCCTAATTATTGTTTTACAACATTTGCCTTGCATTTCAGGATTAAAGACAAACATTTCAGATGAAGAATAATCCACTTCTTACTTCTGAGACTGCGTTATGATCTATATGACTTTAGTATTTTTATTGTGAGTATATACGCTTTTCATTATTGCTGATCTCTGTTGTTATGCTATGATATTGTAATATTTACCATTATATAATCAGAGGAGTATAGAAAAGTTTATGAAAGAGTCACTCCATAATACAATAGCAACTTATATAAATATGTAGAGTATTTTTGTTACATTAATCATTATTTAGTACACCTTCTTAAGGAAAGGAGCAGAAGACATTGGCGTTACTAAATTATATTTAGACATACTTAAAGAAGTTCCAGATCTATACTTATGCTCTTATTATTTTAGTTATTTTGTCTTTAATGTAAATAAACATGTGCAAACAATATACTTGCAATTACATTGTGCGAGCTGTCTCTTTAATGCCGCATGGTTTACATACCTGTACATGTTGCTGCTGATTGGGCTGACATGTTTGACACACCCACCAAACAAGATAAAAGCATCTCAAAGCCCATTGCACACCGTTTCCAGGAAACACGTCATTCAAACCAGAAACCATAGCAAAACGGTGCACAACGGTTTGAGCTTGAACTTGAGCTTGAAATTATCATGAAAAATTATATTGTGACTTCACAATCATTATAAGTAGACTTATCCTGTAAAATGGCACTTACATTATTTTGTTTTTTATATAGATTTATATACAATAAAGTATGAGAGAGTGTGCAAAATTGTGAATAAGTCAGCTGAAGTTAGTTAGGCACATATTATAAAATGGTTATAAAACAGTTCCCACACGATACGTTAAAACCAAAAATTTTACTACATATGATATTACATTTTTTTATTTCATTAAATACTTCCTGACAGTGACAGCAAATCCTCATCCTATGGAACTGAAATAAGAGAGTAGGAAACTTTCTCACTATGTATCCACCATCCCCACTGATTAGAGAAAGCTTATATCAGAAACCATTGGCTTCCACACAGACACACTCACATTGACGTATCACCCTTATAAGGAAGCTTTCTTTGACGGGAAGCTGTGGCATCAAAATAAATGTTAATGATGCAACATATGCTTAATGAAATCAGCAGGAGTCATTCACAAGTCATTACATAAATAATAAATAGTTAATTTTGCTGACATACATTATACATGGAACAGCTTCAAACTAATATTATGTTGATAAGGGTGTTGTGAAGTGATATACAGAACCATTGGGTGAAGCTGTCATAGTCCTGCTTTATCATAAAATAAAACACACTTATTGACCAATCAGAATCAAGTAGCATTACAAAACATTTTATAGTAAGTTTTGTACTCACATATACAAGAGCAGCTGATGGAGTTTGAAATAAATATTGGTGGAAAAGCTCACATAGTTCATGAAGCTTCATGAGTGTATTGATAATTTCATAGAGCTCAAAACCAGAATACATATGGTCCTTTGTGTGAGCATTTGGACAGGCATAGGTCATGACTGAATTGCAAACTGTATCTCCTGTTTATCAACTATAACTACTTTATTCTGACAGATTCGTTATGGCCATGTTGCTTTGGCACCTATTATTTTGTCGAGGCCAATATACACTTTCCGCCTCCATGTACTCAAATAAAAATCAGCTGTGAATCAGCAACACTGCATTTGCAAACAAAAAATGAACTTTTATGTGTCACTCGTCACATTTGTAAATGGATAAGGTTTTTATTAGCAAAATGAAACCTATTTACTGCTAGTCCTCTGATAAATATATATTGAGGAGACTGGGTGTCGCACTCCCTACTCTTGTGAATATGTTCTTATGGCAGATTTATAAAAAAAAAAAAAAGCAAAGTTGAATATTTCTGAATATTTCTTTCGTTATTACCCCTAAAAAAAAAAAAAAAAAAAAAAAAATAAAATAAATAATCAAAGAGTTACTGTTAAACAATAACTGTATATGAAGCACAAAATATTTTGTAAAATAGCAAAAATGTTTTATATAAAAAATAGTTTTCACAATGGAATCAGCTGATTAAAGGCTATTTTACATTTATGAAGCAGAAATAATTTTATAAAATAGCAAAACATAAACATAAAATTATCAAATCAATGTTTGAATTGTAGTTAATATTCATGCAGAATGTATGTGACAACTTGCCCCAATAAAATGCACCATTTGATTGAAACCATCTTAAATAATAATAATAATAATAATAATAATAATAATAATAATAATAATAATAATAATAATAATAATAATAATAATAAAACAGAAACGAGAAAACCATTTGTTTATTAGGACCTACTGACTTATTGAAATACAGCCTTTCTGACAACTTGGGCTCCCTACATCTTCAAGCCTTGTCTAAAATCTTAAACATGCATATATTGTGTCTCTAGACTGATTCAAGCTCCCGGGACCTTTATTTAGTACTGCTGACACAGACTGACACAATGGCATCATGCTCCTTGCCGGTATAACGAGGACAGCAGCAGAAGGCCAGAGGGGTCACTTGTGTCACAGACTCGAACCTAACAAGCGCCTGCATTAGTCTCGGCAGCAGACAGCAAGCCACTTTCTGTGATGTACTGAAGAGCAGTGTGGCTTGAGGCCTATTGATGTATCTAGGTCTGTCACACTCCCCATACCACCACAGCCAGCCTGGAACAGATGAGGTGGTTTTGCTGGAATGCTCCCTCCCAGCAGAGATCAAATGCCTGGGTGTGTTTAATTATATTGCTGCACTGAAAACTCACTCTTAAAAATAATGTTACTTCATAAATGGCACACTTGACCTGCATCTGTGTAAGGCTAAAGATTAACATTAAGAACCTAACTTGTGTATACAAAGTGACTGAAAATGTACAGCAGTTTTGTTGCTTGCCAAATTATTTCACAAAAATAGGTAATGTTTTACAATAAATTCCATTTGTTAGCATTACTTGTCAAACAACAATTTTACAGCATTTATTAAGCCAACTTATCTTTATTTTATTTATTACACCACTGTTCTTTTATTTTTATAAATGAAGACTTATTTAGTAAGAATGTATTAAATTCTTCAAAGTGACAGTAAAGACTTATAAAAAAAGAATGATCAATAAAAAAAAAATCAAACTAAAATAGAAGTGACAATAATGTTAGATTGAGACAATGCTGTCCTTTGAAGTTTCTATTCAAATAATCCCATATACTATATATATATATATATATATATATATATATATATATATATAATTTTTTAATGTGGCTGACAATCCCTCTGAGTTAAAACAAACCAATATCCCGGAGTAATTAATTTACTCAAACAGTACACTGACTGAACTGCTGTGAAGAGAGAACTGAAGATAAACGCCGAGCTGAGCCAGATAACGAACGAAAGATTGACTTCTTAAAGATTGAACTAACCCTTTAAGCAGGAATTCAGAATATTGGAATGATAAATATTCAGTATCTCACAAAAGTGATTACACCCCTCACATTTCCGTAACCGTATTAGTATATCTTCTCAAGGGAAAATATTATAGAAATTAAACTTGGATATATTTTAGAGTAGTCAATGTGCTGCTTGTATAGCAGTATAGATTCACTATCCTCTATCTTACTGTACTCACTTTTGTGAGATGATGTAGATCATGTGATACTGAAGACTGTAGTGACTATGCTGTAAATTCAGCTTTACGTCACATGAATAAATTACATTTGAAAATATATTCAAATGTAAACAGTTACTTTAATTTGTAATAATATTTCACAATATTGCAGATTTTACTGTATTTATGATTAAATAAACAGCCTTGGTGAGCATGAGAGACTTTATACATATATATAAAGAAGTTAACATATTAACTCAAACTTAATAAAAAAAAAAAAAAAAATTCAGCAAACATGAATTAACAGTTAGTATTTATTGTTAATTTATGATAACTAACTAATGCAAACAAATGTAAACTTATTCAAACCGCCAAATATATGAAAATATATCAGTTAATATATCAGGATTAGTGTTCTATATATTGCCTAAATATACTGCATGCAATAGCTATATGTATGTACACACACACACACACACACATACATATACTGTACACTGTAATGTACAAACTCATATTTATCTCAAGTTAAACATTCTAAATTAAAATGTCACAATTACATTTATATATTAATTTAAGATATTAATGATTTTACTGTATTTATGATCAAATAAACTGCCCCGGTGAGCATGAGAGACTTATTAAAAAGTCAACAACTTAACTCAATTTTTTTTTTTTCAGCAAACATGAATTAACATTTAGTATTTGTTCATTTATGATACTTAACGAATGCAAACATATTGAAACTTATTCAAACTACAAAATATATGAAAATATATCTGGCAATATCTTATGATTATTGTTCTATGTATATAGAATATATATATATATATATATATATATATATATATATATATACATAACAAATGGCGAGTCAGGAGCAATCCGATGAACAGTTGGCATTTTCAAGGTGGAGATATAAGCACTACTTCAAATTCATTGTGGTCAAAGGCAAGAACGTGCATGTAATGTGTATATTATGTCCAGGAGCGAAGACTTTGTCGACATCCGTTGTAAGCAACTCTAATTTAATGAAGCATCTCACAACGACACACTAAGCTAGTGGCCAAAAAACACTTTTCTTACAAAGATAATACTTGAAGTGCAGGATAAAACTCTTGCTGTCTGTTGACGTGCAATAAATATCGAAAGTTATGTACGAACACCTGTCTATTCTACTCATTTCAACAGACTTGTTAAAACTGCTCAAAAAATACAAATTCTTTGACATATAGCAACTTTTTTTTTTAAACAGTAACGCAAATAGTTACTTTCCCTGGTAACGAGTTACTTTTATTATAGAGTAATTCAGTTACTAACTCAGTTACTTTTTGGAACAAGTAGTGAGTAACTATAACTAATTACTTTTTTAAAGTAACGTTCCCAACAGCCAACAGTGTATATATATATATATATATATATATATATATATATATATTGTGGGTGGTTAGCATATTGTTTCTATGTGTTTGCAAGGGGACTCAGTAATATCCTGGACTCTAGATATGACTTTGGTCCCTCCTTCTATATAATTTTATATGATTTTTTTTTCCATCTATTTCATAATTCACATTTGAAAATCATAAGTCTGATCAGGCGGAAATAACTCATAAAATATTCAGGCATAAATTTAAGATTTATATATTTTAATTGATCCATTTGTATTAAAATTTTAACAAGAACAAATTAATATGATGCACATTTGACACATGAATGACAAATGGAACCAAGTTTACTGAGGTTAGCTGCAGTTTCTACATAACAAATATGTTTTATCTCCTCAGCCATCATCCTTCGTGTTGTATTTATAAATTTATTTTGCTTGATAGGGTGAACAAATAAGCAAGCAGTAATGAGTAGGCTTAAGCATGCTACGTAGGATGCACATTTAGCAACCAACAAAACGGACAAACAAACAAACAAACAAAAAATGGAAAAGCATTTTACAAAGTCCAGAATTCAAAGAATCCAACATATTTTGAAGGATTGCAGTTGATATATACAGTAAAGTACTTTTTTCTGGAAGACTGCGAGCTGTGTGGAAATGCATTTATGCTTTGCAGTTCAGATGAAAAGTGGCAGTCAGCCAAAGAAAATGAAAAACCAAATAAGTGAAAGTCAATAAAAATGACTTCAGAGTTGTGAAATAAAATACATGGGCACATAGTCACCTAAAGTCCTACCTCCAGTCTAAGGAAATTATAGCTCACATTCATACAGTATATTTTTCTTTTTGGATGGAAAGTTTAAATTCATACCCTTCAATTAACACTTAGGTAATCTTTTCTATATATATATATATATATATATATATATATATATATATATATATATATATATATATATATATAGTTCAGATGCAAGAGAAATGAAGAGATGAAGAGAGATGAAGAGTTCAGATGCAAAAGCCTCTAAAATCTGAAATTTTCATCTAAAGTTAGGATTTTTATCAGGCTCCTATATTTATGTTCAGTTATTTCACTTTAATAGCCAGGAAAAGGACCTGCATATTGCATGACTCAACCTAAGCATAGGAGCTTGATAAAAATCCTAATTTTAGATGAAAATGTCAGATGGCATTTAGAGGCTTTTGCATCTGAACTCTTCATATATATATATATACATTAGGGCTGGGCAAGTAATTGATTAACGCAATTAAATGATTAACGCTGACAAATATTTTATTGTGCGTTAACAGTTTTTTTATAATTATGAAAGTCCATTGCTATATATATATATATGTATGTACTGTATACAGTGCTGGGCCGGTACGCACCGGTACTCAGTACCGCCACTTCCAAATATAGCTCTTGAGCGTACCACCACCTCTCCGTGCACCCAGAAAGTGCTTTTAGCATACCAGTACGGTCATTTAGACATCTGTTTTAATAGAGGTTTTAATCTTTTGCCTGCGCTGCCACTTTTCAGAGTGCCCTTCACAATGCAAGCTACCTAATTCACCCCACCGAGAGCAGAGACTACATTACCCATACACCCTTGAGTTTTACAAGTGAAAAGCACATGCGTCGCTTTTGCTGCTGTCAGTAACAACTCAACGTGGCTGGAGAGGGTGTGTGAAATGCACACACACTCGGTTCGGTAAAATATAAAATACAGTGAACAACACTTAATATGTTCTCCTAGCTTCAGACTCTGAGTACTAAAACAACACGGTCAGAATCAGCTGACTTGCTGGCTGACATCCCACCAAGCCTGAAAGATTTCGCTGCAAGTCAGACGCAAGCTAATGAAGTAATGCAGTTGCTCTTTTAGGTAGGGTGACCAGACATCCCGAAAAATTCGGGACAGTCCCGAAATCTAAACTGTTGTCCCGAATCCCGAATCTGGCCCTAATTGTCCCGAAAATTATACTAAAGCAAAATCCTGAGTAGTTATTGTCTGATAAACACTAAAAACTCTGCGGAGGTTGAGTCGTCCTGCAACCAGCCCCCGCCGGCTGCTCATTGGCTGCAACATCTTTTTTCTAAGTTCTAAAAAAATACCGTAGTCCGTAGGCGACTAGGCACGAATTTAGATATTCTTTTATCTAATTAATCTATATGCACAAAGACAATACAACCTTTCTTCCCCTTTTTGTTTTAAAGCTTGATGAAGAGAGCGCAAGTTGCTGCAGCTGCGAGGAGGACAGTGATTCACGCGTACAGGAGTGATTGAAAGTTCGCGGCACTGTGTACAAAAAATAAGTCTAGTTAAGGTTTGAAAATCATTATCTTTTATTATAGGCTACGAAGTCTAATATCATAAGCCCCCCATCCCGTCACCCAAGACCGCAGACACCCCCCTTATATAAAACCCCTTCAGTATAGTTGTTGTTACCGCAGGGGATGAGGGGAGTCATCAAAAAAAAAAAAAAAAAAAAAAAAAAAAAAATATATATATATATATATATATATATATATATATACAGTGTTTGGAATAACGCCGTTTAAAAGAACGGCGTTAGGTAACGACGTTATTTTTTCAGTAATGGGGTAATCTAATTAATTACTTTTCCCGTCGTTATAACGCCGTTAAAATTATTGGACGTTAAATGCGGTGCGTTACTATGCATTGATTGAATAAACTATATAATCCGAACGCACCCCTGGCTCACACAGCGAGTGCGGAGGTGGGTTAATAACGAGATAAGCGATTATGATTGGCTAAGGAAGAGTCATGTGTTTCATGGTAGCCAATCAGAGCCAGTGTTTTTACACACATGCCGGCACACGCGCCAGCGGTGCCAAACACACACAGTCACACACACGCAACAGCTACACAGAGATTCGCCGCAACAACAGAAATGGCGAGTCAGGAGCAATCCGATGAACAGTTGGCATTTTCAAGGTGGAGATATAAGCACTACTTCAAATTCATTGTGGTCAAAGGCAAGAACGTGCATGTAATGTGTATATTATGTCCAGGAGCGAAGACTTTGTCGACATCCGTTGTAAGCAACTCTAATTTAATGAAGCATCTCACAACGACACACTAAGCTAGTGGCCAAAAAACACTTTTCTTACAAAGATAATACTTGAAGTGCAGGATAAAACTCTTGCTGTCTGTTGACGTGCAATAAATATCGAAAGTTATGTACGAACACCTGTCTATTCTACTCATTTCAACAGACTTGTTAAAACTGCTCAAAAAATACAAATTCTTTGACATATAGCAACTTTTTTTTTTAAACAGTAACGCAAATAGTTACTTTCCCTGGTAACGAGTTACTTTTATTATAGAGTAATTCAGTTACTAACTCAGTTACTTTTTGGAACAAGTAGTGAGTAACTATAACTAATTACTTTTTTAAAGTAACGTTCCCAACAGCCAACAGTGTATATATATATATATATATATATATATATATATATATATTGTGGGTGGTTAGCATATTGTTTCTATGTGTTTGCAAGGGGACTCAGTAATATCCTGGACTCTAGATATGACTTTGGTCCCTCCTTCTATATAATTTTATATGATTTTTTTTTCCATCTATTTCATAATTCACATTTGAAAATCATAAGTCTGATCAGGCGGAAATAACTCATAAAATATTCAGGCATAAATTTAAGATTTATATATTTTAATTGATCCATTTGTATTAAAATTTTAACAAGAACAAATTAATATGATGCACATTTGACACATGAATGACAAATGGAACCAAGTTTACTGAGGTTAGCTGCAGTTTCTACATAACAAATATGTTTTATCTCCTCAGCCATCATCCTTCGTGTTGTATTTATAAATTTATTTTGCTTGATAGGGTGAACAAATAAGCAAGCAGTAATGAGTAGGCTTAAGCATGCTACGTAGGATGCACATTTAGCAACCAACAAAACGGACAAACAAACAAACAAACAAAAAATGGAAAAGCATTTTACAAAGTCCAGAATTCAAAGAATCCAACATATTTTGAAGGATTGCAGTTGATATATACAGTAAAGTACTTTTTTCTGGAAGACTGCGAGCTGTGTGGAAATGCATTTATGCTTTGCAGTTCAGATGAAAAGTGGCAGTCAGCCAAAGAAAATGAAAAACCAAATAAGTGAAAGTCAATAAAAATGACTTCAGAGTTGTGAAATAAAATACATGGGCACATAGTCACCTAAAGTCCTACCTCCAGTCTAAGGAAATTATAGCTCACATTCATACAGTATATTTTTCTTTTTGGATGGAAAGTTTAAATTCATACCCTTCAATTATACGCACTACACCTATTCATTAGCTGCCAATGTTGAGGCATTCACAGCAGCTGCATAAGTCATTGACATTCTTATCTGAAATTATATATTTTAGACATATCAAGCTGTAGAGGCTTAAAATACTGATAGTTGTGAGTGTCAAAACTACTATTAAAAAGCACAGTTCATTTAGATTCATTGTTGTTAGGTTTGACAAAATAGCTGCAGTTGTAACCTGCCTCAAGCAGTGATACTATTTAAAGCAGATGTGTTTGTTCAGTTCATTTTAGAGGAAAGAGGAAATCAGAAAAGGAGAACACAGTTGGTGTGATGCATATTAAACAGGGACATGTCATAAAATCCTAATAGGAAGCACTAAATAAGAGAGATACTGTATCAATATTAGAGGTCACATTCATGCAAGGTCCAAGGTTGACCACATTAATTGTAAGAAGAGTATAGGTAATCTTTTCTATATATATATATATATATATATATATATATATATATATATATATATATAGTTCAGATGCAAGAGAAATGAAGAGATGAAGAGAGATGAAGAGTTCAGATGCAAAAGCCTCTAAAATCTGAAATTTTCATCTAAAGTTAGGATTTTTATCAGGCTCCTATATTTATGTTCAGTTATTTCACTTTAATAGCCAGGAAAAGGACCTGCATATTGCATGACTCAACCTAAGCATAGGAGCTTGATAAAAATCCTAATTTTAGATGAAAATGTCAGATGGCATTTAGAGGCTTTTGCATCTGAACTCTTCATATATATATATATACATTAGGGCTGGGCAAGTAATTGATTAACGCAATTAAATGATTAACGCTGACAAATATTTTATTGTGCGTTAACAGTTTTTTTATAATTATGAAAGTCCATTGCTCACTGGCTCTGAATACACACACAGACAAATCATGGGTCACAGGAGGGGATACAACCGATCAAATAATTTAGGCTAACCATCAACATTCACAAACCACTGTCCACTGTTATTTTTAACAGAGAATAATGCAACAAGCTCATAATCATGACTTTATAAGTTGGAAATTGGAAGTTTCTGATAGCATGTGAAGACAGCAGAGAAGCGCTCTCGCTCAACACAGTGGAGTGAATCGTTTAAATTTGTGGTTTATTATTTTGAGTTGTAGAAAGAAAAAAAAAAAACTGCCAGGTGTCAAGATGCAAACTAAGAATTCCAAGAAAAAGATTTGCAAGCTAATGGCGATAATTAATTTGTCTATTTGTGTTAAATATTGTTTAACTAAAGAATGTTGAGTGAACTCATATTCATCTCAAAAGTCAATATTTTTATATTAAAAAGTCACAATTAACTTTTTTATTTTCCTTTTTTTATTATTATTTAGTGGTGTTTATTCCATGATATAATGAAATATATAAAATGTAAAATATATTATAAAAGGATTCCAAATCTGTCAAGAAAAAAACAAAACAAACAACAACAACAACAACAAAAATCTGCTGTACTTCTGAAAATGAGACAAACTGAGCCTCATGTAGCTGCTTAAAAATTAACTTGTATTTTTAGATACATTCATTATTATCTTCCATGCAATGATTTCAGGACAGCCCTGGAGCCCCTGTGGTGTGGGGGACCCCTCACAGCGATATGAGCCATGGAATTCTGGTTAGATTTGCCTTTGCAAAAGGCAACTATCTACGAGAGCCATTTCCAGATCAGATGTTCTAGAGCTCAGTGTCATTCTAGAATCTTCTCAGCCACTTACAGTGGCATCATTGCATTAGATGATGTCAGATCTAGGGAGAACGTGCAAACAAATGCTGTTCTCTTCTACACAGTTCATAACAAATTAAAAGCAAAGTATCAAACAGAATATATATATATATATATATATATATATATATATATATAGTAGCATTCGGACCTCATTAGACACACCACTATTTATTTTTTTTTTTCAACAAATAATATCTAACGCCCCCTCATCTAACCAAAGGGTATATAGACCAAAGCAACTCTTAACTCAAGTCTCTCAAAAACAGACACATAATGCACATAAAAAGAGACATTTCTCTAATTAATTCATAGAAAAAACCTTTCTTTGAATGAACACACACATAATTTAGGGCATTGTGTATACTGTTACTGTTCTTGTATATTGTGTTTTGTGTATTGTATATGTTTTATGCATGCTTATGATGGATCACTAGTTAATATAACCTCATCTATATGAGTTTGGTATCTATGAGTTTGTATTTTCATGACCTAAATTACAGTGTATATTATATGTTGATAACTATGCAACACATTAGTTTAATAATAATCTTAAAGATTCTTCTCTTAAATCCCCCAATCTAATTTCATATGCAAGACACCATACTAGAGTCAGAGTTGTAAAACTTCCCTCCAAAAGGAACCATTCCTCATTGGCTCACTCAAATCCTGAGGGTGTGACATCGTCAACCTCTGTAGGTCACTGATCACCAGATCAGGGCGTTATTTTATTTATTTTTTTCAGGAATTCCTGGAGAAGATGCTTAGTTAAGAGCCTTAAAACCCACCCTAAGCTTGCGCAAGGCCTTCGGCCTTGACTTTTCATTCATCAATATCCTCTGATTTGAACTGGTCTTTCTCATCGACTCAATTCAGCAGAGACCAGCTGGAGGCCCAAAGTGCATCAGGACTCTTTTTCAAACAGGTTAGACGTGCAAGTATCAAACTTAGTCTTATTAATTGATACATTAAGTATCATATGAACCTTTTACGGTATGTATGAACTAAGAAAATTATGTTTCCTTCAAGCTGTAGATCTGCTGAATATCTAATTGTACCATAGCTTCATGTCTTTATTTTCTCTTCTCTTTACTGTTTAAGCTTTAACCCTTTTTTCCTATGCCAACTGTATGCGTGTGTGTATTTGTGTGTATGTTAGATTAGTTTATGTGTTTATGTAGTTAATAAAGTCTTACTTGTATCACACTTGAGGTTGTTCATTGTTTGCTCATATCTGAAGTCCCTAATCATGCAGATTTTACATGCTCTAAGTAGTATTGTACATTAAGAAAATTATTTTCCTTACATAGGCAAGTGACATTCTTAGAATTGACAGACAGTTGACACTGAGAGGTCAAGTAAATACAGCTAGTTATGATTGATTATTCATATTCCCCCTTTGAGCAGATTCGCTACTATATATATATATATATATATATATATAGTAGCGAATCAGACACACACACACACATACACACACACACACACACACACATATATATATATATATATATATATATATATATATATATATATATATATATATATATATATATATGTATATATATATTTTATAGAAGATTAATTTGGTCAAATAATAGTTTACATAATATCACTACCAATAAATGTGTGATTTATGCCTTTAATGCCTTTATGACACTGAAGGGTACCATATTTGTAAAATGTAATAAATAACATAAGCAAGGCAATCATGCATTTATTTCTCTATGAGAATTTGAATTTGCACATGGAGTTTAATGAGATTTTTTTAAATGAATAGATCCATCTGAAAGTGAGCCCCAGTCCATTATTCCTTGCGCTCTGTTTCTTCCATCACCCAGCGCTTACAGCAACATGCGCAATACATCAAGAACCCCTCTGAAATTTGGCAGAAACTAAATCGGGCAAAGATTAAAAGTTGATATGTTTGCCTTTGTATCGCTGATGCATTACATGAAGCATTGGATTTGTCACAAGGTGTGCCTGTGTTTGGGAAATTTGCCGAGGGCTGGCGTTTTCATCAGTTACCCTGGGGGATAACGCTATGGGTACACTCAGCAAAAACCGCTGAGGGGAATGTGCAAACGCTTTGAGAAACCACAGGCTGTTTTGTCAGCAGAGGTGTCACATGAATGCACTATTAGGCCTTTTTTCAGGACAGCTAACATGATGTATGATTATGTCTTTGACATGTGAGCATACATTTTTAAATATAGTGGCAAGAAGAATTAGATACCAGCTATCTGTGATGGGTTAATTCAAGGAGAACTGCTGTGACATATGTCGACAGAAAAAAAATAAATAAAAAAAGATATCTGTGGAAACTCTTGTTTGCACAATATGACACTGCAATGTGCCTTTGTACCAGCAGATATCTCTCTTTTAACCTAGGGAACTTATTTATATTTTTCAACAAAATCCAATTTCTCAATTAAATAACGACCAAACTGTTTTCTCTAAACGTTTCAAAGTAAGCTCATACTTAAGATATTCTTCAATGAAAAGAGATTTTTCAACCCTCTACAGTAAAATTCACCATAAGATTCCACATGTAAACGTTACTTAAAATATATATTAGGGCTGCGCTGATCACGATCGGCCGATCGTTATGCGCATCTCGTCAGTAAAGCCGGTTCTCTAATCAGCGGTAAATTCCATCAGGTGCTGATTTCACATAGAGCAGCTGTTACTGTACAGAGCCATTGCTAACTGAGAATCTGCGCAAATCCACGTTCATTTTCAGTGTTTATTTGCACATCTTTTCAGTTAATTATCTTTTTGAATTATCTTTTCAGCTCTGTGTAGTAACAGCTGCTCTATGTGAAATCAGCACCTGATGGAATTTACCGCTGATTAGAGAACCGGCTTTACTGACTAGATGCGCATTAACGATCGGCTGATCGTGATCGGCGCAGCCCTGATATATATATATATATATATATATATATTTTATTATTATTATTTTTTGTTGAAAATACAACAACTTTTCAACTTTGTAATTTGGGCAGTAGATTTCTAGTTCCCAGCATTATTTTCATAGGACTGGATAAATGTTGAAATAATGATAATGATTGCAATCATTCAATAGCTCAGTCTAGATCCAAAATAAAATAAAATTTTTATTCTATTCAACTTTAAAAAATCTATTATCTTTTTAAAAATATGAGATACCTTACATGTTCAATTGATACAATTTGGTTTCACTTAAGTTGAGTATTGGTGTTAGATTTTGTTTATTATTTGCATTTCTTTTTTTTTTTTCATAAACTCCTTCGAGTTGAATTTACTTAAAGTGTGATGCAATAATGGTATATGTATATTTTAACTAAATCCAACATATCAATTTAACCAGTGAACAAGACCTCTAAACTGTATTCTTTAACTAGAGCACTATAAAGTATTTCTATAGAATGTCAAGGGCTCAAGGGTAAAATAAATCTAGTTCCACTGTAGAAATCTAGAAAACACCTTGTTTGGAGTGCAAGATAATCTTTGACCTCAGACATGGATTCCAGACAATTTCCCTTTGACCCATGAACAATAGAATCCATGTTACACTTACTTTAACACATAAGCTGATACAAAGATTTACAGCCAAGGTCAACTTAATGGGGACGAGTCTTCTCACTAAGTTATATATATATATACATATACACACACACACACACACACACACGCTGTCAGCTAAACAGAACCAGAAACAGATTGATCATGATCACTTTACTTATATATGAAGGCACAAATTTTTCTTTAAACCCTTCACACACATTCACAGCAGATGTGGGTCTGGAAATATAGTACAATGGCCTAACATCACCTCCAATGGACGGAAAAATTATTCAAAAGACAATGATAATAATGTACTTATTAACACAGCAATAGCATTCATTCTACTTTCAGCTCTCATTTTAAGTGGCTGTTTTGCTCAGACATGAAACTAGCATTAATTTCAGTACTGTCCCATCTCACAGATGCACATCACAAACATATGTTACCATCATAAACAGAAAATATTAATAATTTCAAAGTAAGAAAAAAACTGTGTTGCTCAGAGGCATATGCTGCTGAAGTGCCCGCTGTTGCTGAATTGAAAGCATTATTGTCCGGTCACGGTCATGAGCCAAATGAAGGGTGTCAGTCCTGTGCTAGTGTGCTTAGTGGTACTATTAGCCAATGCCACCTGAGGGAGGTGCTCATCCCACTCCATGCCAGAGTCAAAAAGATGTTGTCTTTTTTAGAATGTGAATAAAAAGCTCAACAGCTCTGTCGCACTGAGCATGATAAGGGGACGTGCAGAGCTTCTTGACTGACAAGAAGTTACAAAGGTGCTTTATGAGGTCAGATTCAGACTGTCAGTCCTAATCTGAGTGTAGGGCCTCAGGGACACCATGCCGTGGAATGTAGTGGTCAAAGATGCAGCCTGCCACTGAAACAGCTTTCTAGTCATTTAATGGGTAAAGATTGGCAAACTAAGTGTCTAGGTCCATCATTATTAGAACAATGTTTACCCTTTATAAAAAAGGCAACTCCTGTTATGTCTTTGGCCATTATTTGAAATGGTTGGGTCTGAGAGATAGGAAGGAGTGGGGCCTGTTGTCAGGGAACAGGAGAATACCGCGACTGGCAAAGAGCACAGTGATAGCAACACTATAAAAAAAACAATACAAACCTCTCCAACTCAAATTTTTATATTGACTGATCACATCTAAAATTTTCAATTGGCCTAACTGAATTTGTGTGATTTAGTGATTACATCTTAACGTTTCAATTGGCCAAACTGAATTAGTGTGAATTTAATTTTATAAATTAAATTAGGCCAATTGAAAAATAAAAATGCGTTGGAGTTTTTATTTTATTTTTTACAGTGACTATTTGGCAATTTCTAAAGACATATAAGGCCAGTAGAAGGACCGCATGGCTCTGTCCACAGTTTTGGCCAGACCATAATGACCCACTGATGGGTGTCCATGACTAAATATCTCAGCAATCAACAATGTAACACTTGCAAGGCTTTATCACCAAAAGAGTTGCATAAGTGTCTGCATAACACCCCATTTTAAATGATTAGGCAACTAAACTGTGCACACAATTTTCTGAGATATGGGGAAGCATCATACAGCCTCCATATGGTTTACACCCTAAATCTGGATCTGACCTTTGTTGTTCCATCACATTCTAATAATTTTGGATTTGAACAAGATTAGATATTGTGCGACTTGGGACAAGCATGGCAAATTCATATTTTTGTTCATGGGCAGTGTCTGGGGTATATGCTGACACCAGTTTTCATAGCAAATGTAGTGATGCTACTGAACTCAGACCACATCACTAATTTTGCAATTACAGTCTGTTGCCAGTCATAAAGGTCCAGTTCTGTAGCCTAACATGCTTGTTTATCTGTATGGTCAGACCACATCACTAATTCTGCAATTACAGTCTGTTGCCAGTCATAAAGGTCCAGTTCTGTAGCCTAACATGCTTGTCCATCTGTATGGTCAATGTC
The DNA here is from genome assembly GCF_963082965.1 of Carassius carassius. NCBI lineage: Eukaryota > Metazoa > Chordata > Actinopteri > Cypriniformes > Cyprinidae > Carassius > Carassius carassius. Next base: position 11,309,318 of record NC_081760.1, read on the forward strand.
TAAAATAAGATTCGTACGACCGACCAGATACTTATGATCAGTAATGTCAAGCAAGATAGTGTTGGAAATGACAAACTGACTACACAGTGGCATACAATTCCTGATCAAAAGTAGACCATTTTCCCTCTTAGGCAGACATGGCTTGCGTCTGCAATGACATGCTCTTATCCTTCCACTTGTTGTGAATGAACAGAGCCCACAGAATGAAGGAAAACATCTGTGTAAAGTAGGACTGGAACTCAAAGACTCTGAAATTCCACAATTAGCAAATAAGTCAGTGTCTGTTTCAGTACTCTGAAAGCTTCATTTGCTTCTGCTGACCAAGATAATAATACTCATTTATGTTAGGTGGTATAAAGATTCACACAAACACAGACCAAGAAAAGCCCTGACCTGTGTGACTGATGTTGGAATTGGCCATGTCTTCACTTTGTCTATTGGTGACTTTCCACTGCGTGGTGCAATCTGGTTTGGCACGGTTTGCATTTCCACTGCACTTTACTATCGCTAGGGTGGGCGGGATTTTTCACTTGTCATTTTTCTTTTCTAAGCTGCCTCTACTGCCATGATTTCTGAAAAACGTATTCATTCCGCTCCTCTGCTATCAACGAGAAGAATGTCTCTACTTCCTCAACAGACAACGAAACTTTTTGGTTGTTAAAAAAGGTGCGCTCATTCAAAACAGTTGTGTTAAAAAAATAAAAAATAATAATAGTAGTAAATTATAGCATGAATGCACTGTGTCACTTTGTAATGGGTTTTATTGGTTTTGTCTGATCAATCCGGGAGACGGCATCACAGTATATTGAGGGGCATAACATTTCTGTCACACTCTTGAGGTATTCAGCCAATCACAAAGCACTCGATAGCTGGCCAATCAGTGTAAACCTCACTTTTCAGAACGATGAGCATTGTAAAAATTGACATGTTTCAGAAAGTTGGGGCATAGAGGAGCAACAGTAATGTACATTATGTCGTTTTTTAATTTTAAATCACATAAACACATTGATTACACCAAATACACAACATAATTTTATTTTTATCATGTCATATGACCCCTTTAACTTTAATCAAGAATATCTCTTTGGGTTTAGTCTTTGCAACTTTTGAGATCGTATTCACAAACAATTTGCAAACACTCACGTATCATATGACCACTTTAAGAATAAATTACTGGACTTTTAGATATTATTCAAGTTCAATACACACTCACACAAGTAGAAGCAACAATGCAAATCGGAAATTGATGGACTGCTATCACAAAAATCATAAATTGGCCATAGCTGATTAAACCATGCGTCTAATCTCTTTCTCTTTTTTGTCTCTACTCTAATGCAACTGCTGCACAGACTCTCCTGAGATCCCAATTGTGGTGCACTGTTGTTTGCGTATATTATATCTTTTTGTTCCCTACACAACAAACCCTTTATTTATTATAATTTTTTTTTTTTTTTTTTTTTTTGGTGACAACTTAACATTTTTTAAATAAACACTAATTTTAAAACAACAGTTTTTCTTGGTCTTATAACTTGATTAATTATCCGTGAACATCTGCAGCAACACACATTTTTATAACTCTGCAGTTATCAATGATCGCACATAAGGGTTATAAGTTTCCTTCCCAAATGTTCTTAAAGAGCCACAGTTTAAATTAGTCTGCAACACAACCTCTCTCTGACAATTTAATTTCCACAGTTCCAGTGAACAACTCAACCCTCTAATAGTCTATCTTTCTCTGTCTGTCTTCCTGTGTTTTCCTGTCTGCATCTCTCCCGCCCCACGTCCTGGACTCTTCACGTCTGTTATTTATAAAACCTAAACCTTTTGATTACATGTTAGCTCCCATTTGCTATCATAAAGCTAAGCCAATTTTCTCTTAAGTAGTTACATAATAGTATGTTTAAAGGTTATACTCTCCCAGCGTTAGTGCAAGAGGTGTTCATTTGTGAAGCAATTTGCTGACTGAACCGAGCATGTAGTTAATTTAAATATGCAAATCATCAATTTGTTAGTAAACTCAGTTATCGTGTTAATGATATTAAACTATTTGAATGTGTATAAATGCCTTATGTTCTTAAATTAAGGACACATGCCAGCAGTTTAGTATTTTTAAATAAAGCTACCTTGCACAAGATTTAATTGCATGTTATGAGTTGCTAAATCTTTATTGATCTTGCTAAATCTAAAGGCTTTTAACACAAAGTTGACTGAAATAGCCTCAAATAACTACTACTGTATAACATTACCATCTTATATTACACTCCCTGATTTTCCACAATAGCTAATTAATCAAAAGTTTAAAGAAGCTTTAAAATAACCCAGCCTCATGTGTTAAAAGTTTAATATAAATGACATCTCACAAATATATTTATACATATTTGCTTATAGTTTTTTACTCACTCCTACATGACATTTAAAGAAACAATTAAAGTTATGACATATTTACTGTATGAGGTTGGGAGCTTTTATGCTGGGCCAAACCTTGGTATAATGAAAATGGGAAAAGTATTGGTATTATCAAACTAATAAGAAAAAAAAGGCAACATTAAACTGGTCCATGAGGAATGAATAATAATCTATGCATTCTTAATTAATAGCTTTCTTTAAATGTGGAAAGATTATCAGTCACTAATGAAGTTTGCTCTGTAATTTGCTCAAAGCCATTGAATACCTTCAAAAGATTTGGAACATCATTCGCCAGGCATATGGATGACTTTTATGATAGATCTTAGTCTTTTTTTTGGGCCTTGTCATTTTAAATCCCCCTCCACTTTTTTTCTGTGGAAAAGCTGCCTCAGGACATTCTGTCTCAGATGCTTTTGTGTTGCACAGAAGAAGAAAAAAATGCTACAGTGAAAAAGCATGAGGGTGAGTAAATGATGGGAACATTTTCATGTTTGTGTAAACTACTTCTTGAGCTTGTTAAGTCTTAGAAGGTTTTATCCCATCTGAAATGTTTGAGAACGTTCAAACATATCCCTCCTCATATCCCAACCATGTTTTCATTCTCTGCCTAGAGATAATGTAGAGGTTTTTCAGCCCAAGGGGTGTTAGCATTCCTGTGCAGCTCTCTGCTCTTTGTAACATTTGATGAATGTTGTGTTCTAGGTAAATACAAGGATCACCAAGGTAAAAAGCTCTTTTAAAGGTCACTTTTATCCATCACAAGGCAAGTGTGTTCTTGAAGAAGACATCAGGTCCCTTGACACATGATCTTAAATATATTCTTAAGGTCCTAGTTGAGATGTGGAAGGCCAGAGAGGTTAACTCTTTTTTTATTTTATGTGTTATATATTTACATCCACCCCTGAAATGACAAGAGGCCTAGAGGTAACATGCTGATACCCTTTACCTTTGCTTTTATTGTTTGATTGCTGCCACTGAGGACCGATTAAGCATTACATTATTTTCTCTGAACATGAGCGCTTTGAATTGATAGCCATAGAGTAGGGCTGCTCGATTTTGGCAAAAATCATAATCACGATTATTTTAGTCAATATTGTAATCACGATTATTTAACACAATTATGAGGGGTCATATGACCAAAACTTTATATGAGTGATTTATTTAAAGAAAGTGATACATATCAAATATGTATTTTCTGTAAATAAGGTTGCTATGACATCTACATTGTAGAGACCAGCAGAATTTCAAACAAACAAACAAAAAGTCCACAAAATTATTGAAAATTACTGAAAATAATTAAACTGTCAGTAATAAAAAAAGCACTAGACTAAGGACAAATGCAATAGACTAAAAAGATACAAAGAAACAAACTGTGCTTTAAAGTTTATTTTATGCACGTCTCAAGCAGTTTACAGCCTACTACAAAAAATAATAATCAAATTTTAAATAAACAGCAGTCTTCACTGTAAGAATTAAACTTTTTTTTCTTTTCTGAAAGCTACAGAAGTCCTTCACTCAAGTGCAGTGTGTGATGATAAATTTGTATTTTGTTGTTTGATTAATAAGCACACAGTCGCAGCAGGAAAATAGCCCGCTGTTACTTTAAGAGCCGCATGGATCCAAATTACCATAACACACGTATTTTCATTCTCAACTTTTACGTGTATTATATTTATTATATGACCGACGAAGGTATATGATGACTTAACATGTCTGTGTTCAGTTCCGTCTCTAAGCGCATATCTCAACCCATTCTCACTCCAAAGGCGTCAAAAAGCGAAGCATGGTCAAGCGCCCCTAGCGTCACTTTTATGATGCCAAATGTGCCTCTCGGCGTCGAAATATCGACGCCCTACGACCTTCATTGCTTTCAGTGGGAAACTTTTGGCGTCAGAATTTCGACGCGAGGACATGAGATGTTTATCGCTATGAAATCACGTTCAAGAGGTCTCATTCAGCACACATCGCGATACTTGCTGTCAGTTCCACTGTTTGGGTGAGTAGTCGTAAATACGCTCTTTTAATGCCTTTTATAAAATGTATTCTGTCTTCTTTATTACTCAGATTAGCGTCATATGTTTAATCGCTGTATTATATCGGTCATCCGCGGCTGTCTTTGAGTTTCATTGCGTTTAACTAAATGAACACAGCTGCTAATTAGTGTGATTTAAACTCTATCGGTCACGTGACGTGCCATAGACCTTCAATCCGTTTAAGATTAATTTCAGGTTCAATTATGTTGTATTTGTAGTAAAATCATGTTTATCATGACACTTACAAAAGTAATAAATGAAAGGTGAAGTTAAAACACAATAAACGGGACATTTACCATGTTTTTACCACAGTAACTGTAGTTTTACTATGGTATATTAGTAATCAATACAACAATACAATAATCACCAAACCAGTTATGCTCTGTAATGTTAGTGTTTTTATGTGCTTTTATATGACAGATACCACAGTAATCATATGTTCTGTACCATGCTTTTAATACCTTTTAATGTAAATCCAAAAAAATAAAACAAATTAAAAATAAATAAATAATAAAAAAATGTATTTTCTTGCAGTTCATTCATATCAGTTTATATCTAAATATTGTGCTCACAGATCATTATTAACAATCTGTATATAATTAATTCTCTCCCCTTTTTTATTATTTTTATTTTTATTTTTAGCTGAAAAGACGTAAAGGAAGCAGTCAGCCCAGTGGTGTTTGTGGAGAGGTATTCCTTCAGAAATGGAGACGACAGAAAGCTGCGGAGGCAGACATTTGCAGCAGTAAGTCTGTGATAGTTTTACCCTTTTATTAAACATTCCTGCTGTTATAATTTGTACAGCATTTGTTGTTTCTTAAACTGTTGCACTTTGTCTAAATACCCACACTTGCCATCTTTGCACTTGACCACTTGATTAATTATTTGACGTCTTTCCTGTATTTGGCCTAGTGTTCTAGTGAGCATGATGACCATAAGTGTGTGTCGAACTTTTCATGACCTGATGACTGTGGTTCCCAATCCTGGTCCTGGAGAACCCCAGCACACGGTTTTGGTGTCTCTCTTATCTGACAAACACACTTTTGAGGTCTTGGAGTCTTCACTGATGATCTGATGAGCTGAATCAGGTGTGTTTGATCAGGGAGACATCTCAAATGTGCAGTGTTGGGGTTCTCCAGGACCAGGATTGTGAGCCACTGCCTTATGGGACACACTTATGTGTTTACAGAGATTTTTAATATCTAATTATCAATATTTCACCTACTGTACATTGAACAGCTTTCCGTGACCTCTTGTGAGATCTCGGCAAAAAGTCTGACGATTTATTCCAAAACATGATGTATGATGGGATACACTAAGCGTTGTATAGTGCTCCGGAGCAGTATTGGAGAGGTTTAGTGTGTGTTAAGGACGCTGCGCTTTGGCATTATTAAGACCGGGGACAGTCTTGTGCACACACTGTCACGTACACACACTCTCAAGTGGCCAAGACTGCAAGTGTGGGTATCTGGACAGGGTCAAAGTCTTAAAAATGAACCCTAAACACAGTCGCACATCACAGTCTTAATAATTCAGTTTAACACTTGTATGATATTGTCTCATCTGACACTATCAAAATAATTCATATGACTATAGCTTGCTATTAATTACTTGCTTTTAATAATGCATGCATTTAACATTTAATTATACAGCATCTTTACAGAGGCTGCTTTTATGGTCTAAACAAAACCCAGTGTAATGCATAAGTTGCACTTAATTCATATTTACTTCCTTTCTGTCTTACAGGATTGTTTGTAGATAATGCTGTTCTTCTTTTTCAGAAGTTTTTGGGGAGCCAACCCTAACAAACCTTCCGAAAAACTAAAAGAGCTATAACTGACTCTCAGCAAATCTTGCCATGATCAGCTCTTCCCAGGTACATTTGGTTAAAATATGTTTGAATCAACATTTACTCATCAAATGCTCTGGTTTGAATCTTACTTTAAATTAACTTAATTATATGTTTAATGAGCAATATTGATTGCACACAGAGTAAGTAGAGATTATCTTGTTTCACACACAACATTAGATCAATTCTAGAGTCTCTGAGAACTACACATGCTAATGGAGTCTCATGAGCAAGACCTTTGCCTCTGTAACATTTTCTTAATTCTTGCAGAATGAAATATTTATTGCAGTATTTTTATTTGTACAGATGATCTCATCAGCCAAATGAGGGGTTTTGACCAAATGATGCTCTTGAAAGGACTGAAAGAAGAGGATGTGGTAAATTGTCTTCAAAGAAAAAGCTTCTCTAAAGGTCTTAAAGTAGCTTGAAGAATGGTAAGTGTACAATACTACAAGGGTCATAGTTGCTCACCCTGCTAAAATAACACAGAACATAAGCTGAGCTCTCTGTCCATTAAACAACTTCATCTGGATTGTTTGTTTCACTTTGACCAGGTCTGGGATGTTAGGACTGAGAGATCCTCTGGCTGAGAAAAAGCTACACCACATCAGTGCTGGATATCAACCACAAACTGTTTCCAGACACGAGAGAAGAAGATCATGATGGGGAGATGAAACCAGTTTAGATGTGATGATAAGGAATCATTATTTTCTGAAACAGTATCACATGTCTTATATGTATCACATGATCTGTATCACAGTTGACTGGATGGGACTGTGTGACTTTTAATGACATTTCATCACTCATCTGTGTGAACTGATTAATATATGAGGTTAATGTATTTTTGTTGATAATTATTTTCCTTGAATCTTATTTGTCTTGATGCTACTTTATCAACTTTATAGTCTATGCTTCAATAAAATGGGGGGCCGGGTCGCGGGGGCAGCAGTCTAAGCAGAGAACCCCAGACTTCCCTCTCCCTAGACACTTCCTCCAGCTCTTCTGGGGGGACACCGAGGCGTTCCCAGGCCAGCCGGGAGACGTAGTCTCTCCAGCGTGTCCTAGGTCGTCCCCGTGGTCTCCTCCCAGTGGGACGCGCCCGGAACACCTTCCCGGGAAGGCGTCCAGGAGGCATCCGGAACAGATGCCCGAGCCACCTCAGCTGACCCCTCTCGATGTGGAGAAGCAGCGGCTCTACTCTGAGCTCCTCCCGGGTGACTGAGCTTCTCACCCTATCTCTAAGGGATCGCCCAGCCACCCTGCGGAGAAAGCTCATTTCGGCCGCCTGTATCCGGGATCTTGTCCTTTCGGTCATGACCCAAAGCTCATGACCATAGGTGAGAGTAGGAACGTAGATTGACCGGTAAATCGAGAGCTTCGCCTTGCGGCTCAGCTCTTTCTTCACCACGACAGACCGGTACATCGACCGCATTACTGCAGAAGCTGCACCGATCCGTCTGTCAATCTCCTGTTCCATCCTTCCCTCACTCGTGAACAAGACCCCAAGATACTTAAACTCCTCCACTTGAGGCAGAAACTCTCCACCAACCTGAAGAGGGCAAGCCACCCTTTTCCGACTGAGGACCATGGCCTCGGATTTGGAGGTGCTGATTCTCATCCCAGCTGCTTCACACTCGGCTGCAAACCGTCCCAATGCATGCTGAAGGTCCTGGCTTGATGAGGCCAACACGACAACATCATCCGCAAAGAGCAGAGACGAAATCGTGTTGTCAGCAAACCTGACCCCCTCCGGCCCCTGGCTGCGCCTAGAAATTCTGTCCATAAAAATCATGAACAGAACCGGCGACAAAGGGCAGCCCTGCCGGAGTCCAACACGCACCGGGAACAAGTCTGACTTACTGCTGGCAATACGAACCAAGCTCCTGCTCCGGTCGTACAGGGACCGGATAGCCCTTAGCAAAGGGCCCCGGACCCCATACTCCCGGAGCACCCTCCACAGGCCGCCGCGAGGGACACAGTCGAATGCCTTCTCCAAATCCACAAAGCACATGTGGACTGGTTGGGCAAACTCCCATGAACCCTCCAGCACCCTGTAGAGGGTATAGAGCTGGTCCAGTGTTCCACGGCCTGGACGAAAACCACACTGTTCCTCCTGAATCCGAGGTTCTACTATCGGCCGGATTCTCCTCTCCAGTACCCTGGCATAGACTTTTCCAGGGAGGCTGAGAAGTGTGATCCCCCTGTAGTTGGAACACACCCTCCGGTCCCCCTTCTTAAAAAGAGGGACCACCACCCCGGTCTGCCATCCCAGAGGCACCATCCCCGACTGCCACGCGATGCTGCAGAGGCGTGTCAGCCAAGACAGCCCCACAACATCCAGAGACTTGAGGTACTCAGGGCAGACCTCATCCACCCCCGGTGCCTTGCCACCGAGGAGTTTCTTGACTACCTCGGTGACTTCAGCTTGGGTCATGGACGAGTCCACATCTGAGCCCTCAGCCTCTGCTTCCTCAATGGAAGACGTGACAGCGGGATTGAGGAGATCCTCGAAGTATTCCTTCCACCGTCCAACGACATCCCCAGTTGAGGTCAACAGCTCCCCACCTCTACTGTAAACAGCGTTGGTAGGGCACTGCTTCCCTCTCCTGAGGCGCCGGACGGTTTGCCAGAATCTCTTCGAGGCCGACCGATAGTCCTTCTCCATGGCCTCACCGAACTCCTCCCAGGCCCGAGTTTTTGCCTCCACAACCACCCGGGCTTCAGTCCGCTTGGCCTGCCGGTACCTGTCAGCTGCCTCAGGAGTCCCACAAGCCAACCAGGCCCAATAGGACTCCTTCTTCAGCTTGACGGCATCCCTTACTTCCGATGTCCACCACCGGGTTCAGGGATTGCCACCTCGAAAGGCACCGGAGACCTTACGGCCACAGCTCCGAGCGGCCGCTTCGACAATGGAGACAATGGACAATTGTTCAGCTTTACAAAAATTGGGCAATATTGATGTGCACATGCCCAGCACTCGCAGTTAGCACCCAACAGATAGATTCCTCTCATTAAATATAAAACAGATTTTTAAGATTTTAATTTTTTTTTGACCAAAGAAAAATATATTTACTAATCAAATGATGTGCTTCCAAAATTTACATTGTATATTACATTGTGTTTTAAAGTTATAATTGTTCACATTTGTGTTTCTGTGATTTACCATTTCTCTACCATTTGAAGGAATAAAAACAGAAAGAATAAATGAATGAATGAATGAACAAATAAATACATAAAACATAATGAACATGCATATTTTGTAAAGATCTTCCATTATTTATTGATATGTCAAACTCATTTAAAGACGTACCCAAATTAAGAATAAAAAGGCAGTTATGTTGTAAACGTTAACTATTTTCAGTATGCAAATGAAAATGCTTTTATTAAAAAAACAAAACAGGAAATACAGTATGTCTTTCAGAGAACACTGGAAAAAGCTGACCAAAATGTTATACAACACCATGAAGACATGCATGTCAAGTGTGCAATATCATCTATAAAACTCTATCAGCACAGCATCAAATAAACACTGATTGTTTTGAACAATTGAAGAACAATTGAATTTTTGAACAATGGAAGACAGAGAAAGGCCCTGTCCACACGGACACGGGTAGTTTTATAACCGTGACTTTTTTTTAAGTGGTTCGGCCTTTCGTTCACACGAAAACGCAGTTTCAGGGCACCAAAACCGAACATTTTTGAAAACTACGGCCAGGGTGAGCATTTTCAGAAATGCCGGTTGCAGTGTTGTCGTGTGGACAGTATAACCGGGGTTTTTGTCTTGCGACGTCAGAGTGTGCGCCGTTATCCACTGTGTTTGACGTCAGATTGTGCGCTGCTTACTGCTTCTGATTGGCCAAGGTGACTTTACAATTTGGGTTATATCGCCGCCTGCTGGTGTGGCATGCTCTTGACAGCGCTTGATAGCACGTTTTTGCGTTTTCATGTGGACGGCATTTTTTTTTTAAACGCAGGAGGAAAAACTCCGGTTATAAAAATATCCGTGTCCGTGTGGACTAGGCCAAAGTGTTCAGGAAAACAAACACCTGCTACCTTTGACAATAACATCATTAATTCACTTTATGACTGGAACTAGGGGATGACTGTGTATGAATATCTCCTTTACTGAAACTCCTGATGAGAACTGATGCTTTTTTTAATGATAAAAGCATTAGGAAGACACCAAGTAAAGTTTACTGTATGAAGCTTGAAAAAGAGAACACAATGCTTTATCAAAACGAAAAATACTATTTTTAACTATTCTTTTCATCACTGGTTCTGTAATGTATTCATTATGAGCTTATAATTAAAACAAAGTTACATCTTCTGCAAAAATCAAACCACTGTAAAGTCTAATCACTGATCCAGGGACCATTTCTGTGTGTGTGGGGGATAAAGAGTTAACGAGGTGAGTCCTTGTGCATGATGGAGAACTACAGTGTTATCTGCAAACAACCCTGTAAGACAGAAAGGAAGGAAATATTAAATTACATTCAACTTATACATTACACTGGGTTTTGTTTAGAACACAAAAGCAGCCTCTGTAAAGATGCTCTATAACTAAATGGTTAAATGCATGCATTATTAAAAGCAAGTAATAAATAGCAAGCTACAGTCATATGAATTATTTTGATAGAGTCAGATGAGACAGTCCTGGGGCTTGTACAATATCATACAAGTGATGTGCAACTGTGTTTAGGGTTCTTTTTTAATACTTTGATCCTGTCCAGATACCCACACTTGCAGTCTTGGCCACTTGCGAGTGTGTGTACGTGAAAGTGTGTGCACAAGACTGTCCCCGGTCTTAATAATGCCAAAGCGCAGCGTCCTTAACACACACTAAACCTCTCCAATACTGCTCCGGAGCACTATACAACGCTTAGTGTATCCCATCATACATCATGTTTTGGAATAAATCGTCAGACTTTTTGCCGAGATCTCACAAGAGGTCACGGAAAGCTGTTCAATGTACAGTATGTGAAATATTGATAATTAGATATTAAAAATCTCTGTAAACACATAAGTGTGTCCCATAAGGCAGTGGCTCCCTATCCTGGTCCTGGAGAACCCCAACACTGCACATTTGAGATGTCTCCCTGATCAAACACACCTGATTCAGCTCATCAGTGAAGTCTCCAAGACCTCAAAAGTGTGTTTGTCAGATAAGAGAGACACCAAAACCGTGCAGTGCTGGGGTTCTCCAGGACCAGGATTGGGAACCACAGTCATCAGGTCATGAAAACCTAGGCCAAATACAGGAAAGACGTCAATTAATTAATCAAGTGGTCAAGTGCAAAGATGGCAAGTGTGGGTATTTAGACAGTGCAACAGTTTAAGAAACAACAAATGGTGTACAAATTATAACAGCAGGAATGTTTGATAAAAGGGTAAAACTATCACAGACTTACTGCTGCAAATGTCTGCCTCCGCAGCTTTCTTTCGTCTCCATTTCTGAAGGAATACCTCTCCACAAACACCACTGGGCTGACTGCTTCCTTTACGTCTTTTCAGCTAAAAATAAAAATAATAAAAAAGGGGAGAGAAAATAAAATTGAATTATATACAGATTGTTAATAATGATCTGTGAGCAAAATATTTAGATATAAACTGATATGAATGAACTGCAAGATGGAAAAATACATTTTTTGTATTATTTAGTTTTAATTTGTTTTATTTGATTTTTTTTGGATTTACATTAAAAGGTATTAAAAGCATGGTACAGAACATATGATAACTGTGATATCTGTCATATAAAAGCACATAAAAACACTAACATTACAGAGCATAACTGGTTTGGTGATTATTGTATTGTTGTATTGATTACTAATATACCATAGTAAAACTACAGTTACTGTGGTAAAAACATGGTAAATGTCCCGTTTATTGTGTTTTAACTTCACATTTCATTTATTACTTTTGTAAGTGTCGTGATAAACACGATTTTACAACAAATACAACATAATTGAACCTGAAATTAACATAAAACGGATCGAAGGTCTATGGCACGTCACGTGACCGATAGAGTTTAATCACACTAATTAGCAGCTGTGTTCATTTAGTTAAACGCAATGAAACTCAGAGACAGTCGCGGATTACCGATATAATACAGCGATTAAACAAATGGCGCTAATCTGAGTAATAAAGAAGACAGAATACATTTTATAAAAGGCATTAAAAGAGCGTATTTACGACTACTCACCCAAACTGTGGAACTGACAGCAAGTATCGCGATGTGTGCGGAATGAGACTTCTTGAACGTGATTTCATAGCGATAAACATCTCATGTCCTCGCGTCGAAGTTCTGACGCCAAAAGTTTCCCACTGAAAGCAATGAAGGTCGTAGGGCGTCGATATTTCGACGCCGAGAGGCACATTTGGCGTCATAAAAGTGACGCTAGGGGCGCTTGATCTTGCTTCGGTTTTTGACGCCTTTGGAGTGAGAATGGGTTGCATATCTCTACCTGAGGAGCAGCGGAAGTTCTCTTTCACGCTTTTAAAAACATGAATAAATATAATTTTATAAATAAAGCATGTCCCATTATGCAAATGTCATGTTACATGATTTTACTGATTTGCACGTGAAATTGGGCTTCAATTGAGGAACGAAAGCTCAGCGCTTTAAAAAAGGGGGCAGAATGGGGCTCATGATCGTTGGAGGCCATAAACTACATCAAACAGTTTTTTCGATTAATTGCACAGCCCTACCATAGAGTGAAGCACGTAAAATAATCGCACTTTCTGTGGAATGTGGAATACATTTTGTATTGAGCCAAAGAAGAAAGGGCTTTTGTGATGGCGTGTTGGCATGATAAAGGATGTCAAATAATTAGGAGCATAAATGTGTGCGGAGGAGCGAGACTTATGTGTTTGGCAACGGCTAAATATTTTTTAAATTAATAGGCAGCACTTCAACCAGGGAGGAGTAGCTGGAGAGAATCTTGGAAATAACATGCATCTCACTAGACAATTATATGACTGCCACATGACTGTACCTGCAGACTATCTCAGGTACTTCAATCTCTATGGAGAAATATGTATTTTTGTTTCCGCTGAGAGAGAAATCTATGTATGCTGTACAAATTAATAAATATAAATACATGTATCATTTCTTACTTTTACTACATTCTAAAATAGTCATTTCTATTCATTCATTCATTGTAAAATATCAGTTAAAGGGGTCATATTACGTTGCTAAAAATAGCATTCACTACCTCACCTCATTCAACTACCTCTTCAGTAAGTTTAAATAAAGAACTGCTCTCTGAGCTTTTTGTCACTTTAATCAGTGCGAATAAGCTTTTTTGCACTACAGTTTTTTTATCTGAACTGTGTTTACTTCACTGGTTTGCACTCTATCTGTGTATTGTTTTTAAATAACTTATTTGTATAGTTGTATTTTATATTTAATCTTTATCTATCTGTATTTCAATGCTTTACTGTTAGTGTTATCTGTATGCACCAAGGGTCTGAGAGTCACATTCTCTGTATGTATGTACTGTACATGCGGAAAAGTTGACAATAAAGCAGACTAGACTTGACTTATTTTGTTTATTTGGTGTAATGCAATGTGTTTATGTGGTTTACGGTTAAAAAAACACATTATTTCCCACATAAAGCACATTAATGTTGTTCCATTAACCCCACCTTTCTGAAACGTGTTGATTTTTACAAAGCTCATTGTTCTGGGATGTGTTTCGCAAAAGCATCGTTAGCCAAATATGGTCGCAAGTTCCGTCATTACAAACATAGTTCAGTTATTCGGTGTTTCCCAAAACCATAGTTCAAATAAACATTCGCAAACTTACATGATTGGAACTACAGCTCTCGACCTGTGGTTAGAAGCATAGTTTCTTGTTAACAAGGGATATGCGTTTAAATAACTATGGCCTTGGGCACAATAAGCAAGCTAACATGCAGTACAATCTATATATTCCATTCCATCTAAATATAAATGCATTTTAATCTATGTATTTATGCTCGTCCTCTAAAAGCGTCATTTTTGAAGAGTGCGCATATGCATAAATACCTAAGGGAATACCTGAGTATGATGTATAAGGTAACCTGCGATGAATAAAACATCAAATAAACCAAAATTTCAGGTAATAAAAAATAGTAATTCGTCATCAGGTACCATGTTCAATACAGCACCATCTTAGAGATGTCTAATCGCTTAAATAGCAGAAGTTATTCCTCCACCACTTGCGTGTGATGTCATTAACAATGGCCCTATGTTGTTGAACTAATGTGGTTCAAACGACCATGCGACCGTGTTCAGGAAACAGTAGTGACTGGCTAGTTCATTTCAACAATGCATCGTACTATGGTGGTTAATCAGTGAGTTATGTCATTGAACGGGAAACGCACCCCTGAAAAGCGAGGCATACTCTGATCGGCCAGCTATCCAGTGCATTAAGGTTGGCTGAATGCCTCAAGCATGTGACGGAAATGTTATGCCCCTTAACATACTGTGATTTCGTCTCCCAGCATGGCAAAACCAATAAAACCCATTACAAATTAGGCATTTATTGCATCCAGTGGGGACATAATTACTGATTATAATGACTTATACTGTATTTTTACGCATTACGTTGTGTATCACGTTGCGTAAACATAACCATGTCTGCATTTGTGATTGAAAAAACGACAAACAACAAGCACTACTCTGCACTGCTCAAAACTCACATTTGAATCATCAGTGGAAAATCCTTTACCGATGTTAACATACTTACAGACTTTAAGTCAGAAGCACCAGACTGTGCTTGCAAAGTTGGAACTGCCCCACATTATAGAAATACACATGTACATTGTGTTACATGGGTCATAGCTTTGTAGTATACTCTCTCAGGAAACATTCTTCATCCTCCTAAAAATGTGTTGCACACATCTGAATATTTGGGTTTAACTGTTCCGAAACACCTTTTTTTACAACCCAAAAATGTCTGTTTCTTTCTCTGTTTAGAAAGTACAGATGTTCCTCTCATTGATAGCAGAGGAGCAGATCCAGCTATAGCTTAATGGGCGACGCAGAATAACAAAAACTTTTTCATGAGTCGCAGCAGTACAGGCGGCACAACAATAAGGACGTGAATAATCCTGCCCACTCTACAGCGGTACTAAACTGCAGTGGAAACGCAAACCGAGCCGAGTTGAGCCGTGCCGTAGTGTACTGAGCAGTACCGAGCTGAATCGTACAGTACAATGCAGTGGAAAAGCGCCATAAGATAACCTTGTTTGAAATCGGTTTGACTAAAACTAAAATTTTGGTTTCATCTATACTACTAGGTACTTGTACTATATCGACTGGGTTAAATAGAATGGCATTGCTAAAAGAGACTAAAATAAAATTTTCATTGACTAAAACTAGACTAAATGTCATCAGTTTTCGTTGACTAAAACTAGACTAAAATGTCATCAGTTTTTGTGGACTAATACTAGACTAGACTAAAAAGAGTATGAACGTGACTAAAACTAATAAAAACTAAAACTAGAGCTTCACACAAAGACTAGACTAAAACTAAAATGAAAACAGGCAGCCAAAAACAACACAATTTGTTTTTTTTTTTTTAATTGCAGAATCAAAGTTTTTGCAGCTTAGGAGGAAGATTTCACTTCTAAAAGTTAGGATATGTTTTCACGGTACATCAAGTACATCTTTTATCTAGGAAGATCAAGGAGAATTTGATTCTTCATGATTTAACAATGACTATGGCAATGAAAAACCAGCTGTCATCATAATATGGTTTGAGTCCAAGGTGCTCCTTAAGATAACAGCAGTAACCTCTCATCATTCTAAGCCTCTGTGTCAGGTCTGCACACATCTCCTCCAGGCCATGAAGCACAAAGGTCAAAGAAACCAATAGTGATGTTTTCTCGGAACTTCAGCATCAACCAATGCGAAAATGCTGTAGGAGATGGGGAAGAAAGAAAGGTGTTGAATTATTAGTCTGTAATGCAAATAATTTATATGGCTACATGATTATTTAATTTGATCCAAGTTCTTAAATGACTCTTTTCCTGATAGTTACAACTGTGTTTAATAGAAGCAACATTATTCAACAAATCAACTAGGCTCTTTGAAGTAGAATATGATCGGAGTAGACAACACAATTATTTTGTTATCTGCTCATTGTATAGACTGTTTTTGAATCTAACCTGACAAGTACATTTGAGAAAAAAAAGAAAAAAAAAACTCTTTTTAAAAAGGGACATCAAATTTTTTAGATGAAGACATAGCCCGCATACTCATGAAAGACTCTTTAAGACTAGACTAAAATCCTGGAAAAAACTTCTTGAAAGGAAAACTAAACTATATCTTCATGGAGTTACTTTGAGTGACTATCTGAGAGTTGAGAGAATACCAAGTGGCTTAAGGATTGTTAAAAGCCCTATTATTGGCAAGGACAATGTGTTTTTGTGATAAATGGTGTGAAATTTAGGCATCATTCATTGCCACAATATTTTGGTCAGAGCTGGTTTGAAACCTGCTCCTAATTTCTTGAACAAAATACCAAATGGGAATTACAGATGTGGTAACTGTCAACAATGCAATTTCAGATAGAAGAAGTCAACCTTTATATATCCTCACACGGGTAAAATTTTTAATATTCGAGGTACTATTTTGAGTACGACAACTAATGTAATTTACCGATTGTATTGCCCCAGTGGTTTATGTTATATTGGTAAAATTAGCAGACCTCTTATAATTCGTATCTCTAAACATCGATTTGCACTTAGACATCGCAATCCAATAAGTCCAGTAGCAGAGCATATCGCAGATTCAAAACTCAGTTTCCACTCTTCAGTACATCGGCATTGAGGTAGTTAAGTATCCGTGTCGCGGAGGTGATATCAACAAATTTCTTTTACAGCATAAGGTCTTTTGGATTTATACACTACACACGCTGTCCCCTAGAAGATTAAATGAGGACTTTGATGTTCATCCATTTCTTTAAAACACAAGATATCTATTAATATAATAGATGTTTTGTGGTTATTAGTTGTATTTATGTAGGTAGTCAGGTATTAATTGATGTTATTGGGTAATACATTAAGAACTGTATTATTTTATTTAGCATATATTTATATGTTTTGTTTCATTTAGTTTTTCTTTGTTTTTCTCCTTGGATGATATGTCATTGTTGTGATATTATTATCATGATAATATTGTATGGTCATGTGACCTTTGATCACTTGGAGGTAGGCCTATAAAGATTGGTACATCAGTGTTTTTAATTTATCCGACGAAGAGCCTGCGTGCTCGAAACGTCACTACAAACGCTATGCGATAGTTCTTTAATAATAATTTTTTTGATACTTTTGGAGCTTTGGTATTGCCGACTTTGCATTTAAATATTTACCCATTCAAAAATGGCAGTAGCACAAAAAGATTCATACACACTTAGACTAAGATATACACAATTAAACAATTACTTTTGATTTCTTGAACCATAAAATTGATTCAAATGCACTGACAGTGACCAAATACTAAGCCTACACATTTAGCATATTTCAATTCCACAATGCAGAAAGCGAAAAAAAAAAATAAAGTTCTGTTCAAGTTTTGCAATCAGAAATTTGACCTGAATCCATAATATGATATAATATAATGTATATCAGCACTGTCATAAAATTTTTGTTGATTAGTGACTAAAACAAAGGTGTAAATAATCAGTAAAATCACACCTAAATCTAGGGAAAATCTAGCAGTCTAGTAAAAAAACGGCCCTGGGTTTTCTCCCAAATAGGCCCACCACAACTACAAACGGTTGCTACTATTTCATAAAATTACAGCAATCTTATTGCATTTATAGCAAATAACATCACAAATACCTGTTTGCACACTTGTCTCTTGTACATTCCTGTGTATCTTAATATTTAAGACTACAGTATAATGCACATAAGCACATTGTACATCCCTGTGTATCTTAATATTTAAGACTAGTTTATGTTCATGCACATTATTTTGCGTTCTATATTTAATTGTACAATATACATCTTTTTTTATATTTTATTGTTATATTTTTATTGTTTACTTTTATTTCATTCTTTCATAGCTATATTTATATTTCATCTGTGTTGTATTCTTTAATAATTGCACTGTCCATGGAGCGGACCTGACTCACATTTCACTGCTGGTTATATGCTCAGTGTTGGGGAGTAACTAGTTACATGTAACGGCGTTACGTAATTTAATTACAAAATAAATGTAACTGTAATCAGTTACAGTTACTAAGAAAAAATGAGTAATTAAATTACAGTTACTTATGAAATTTTTAAAGATTACAAAGGGGATTACATATGAATATTTCACACATCCACATACAGATTTAAATGATTTCTTCTGAGACAAAAGGCCCTATAATTTCCGCGATGCAGAAACAGTCTGGTTCGTAGAATCCAGTCATAAAAACGGGATTGCTATTGCCTAACGCGGACAGAATATGCCACATTTTGGACGAATAAATCAAAAGTAGGTCAGTACACTTGAATCAAAGCATGGACTAGTGTCTGTGAATATTAAGCCGCAAAAGACATTATGAATCCTGCACGTTCTGCATGTCTGTGGAAACAGGCGCGGACCGGACATCGGGAGAACCGGGACAATTCCCGGTGGCCTGGTATAATTGCCTGTCGAATGTACAAAAGCGATCATTTCCAAATCCGCCATTCGATAATTAAATCTCTAATAAATCATGGATCGGTTAGTAGTGACTCGCGCGCTCTCCGCGCCTCCGCCAAACGGTTTGGATCAGACTCCGAGTAATCAATGCGACAAAGAGAGACCGGAGTGGACTGAAGTGCACAGCTGGAGCAGAGAAGCGCCACTTCTGTTCAGGGTTTCAATGCAGGTCAGTTTCATCTGTAAAGATGCTTTTGCAGTTTTGTATTTGTTCACTTAGTCAAAGAGCAACGATCACACTCACTCAAAATACTGTATAAACGACATCAATATTATCTATTGTAATGTTACAGTAGTAATTTAGCTGAAAAATAATGAGATATTATTATAGGTTTATGGGAAGCTACGACAGACAACTACACCTTACGACAATTAATGTTTTAATATTTTGCTATAAATCCAGAGACAAAAGGTTACTATTAAACCATACCACAAATTAAAAATTATTTTACACATTTATTTATTTAAAAACAAATACAAATGGTAATCCATTTGCAAATAAATAAAACACGGTTAATGTACTTTTATATAATAAAAGCATGGTACATTTTTGTAAGGGAAAAACATGATTAGGATTAGGATTTTTCTATAAATATATTGAAGTGATGCACTCATTTTGACATGTAGGCAATTTAGAAAGTATAGTTTTGTTAAATCTTGAGTATTAAAGTCATGAGAGAGATGGATAACAGGGCAAAATAAAGAGACTGAAAAGAAAAATGGAAGTGAAGGTGCAGTTCAGGAGAGAACTTTTAATTATTTTGCATGTCCCCAAACTAAAGATTTAAAACTTTTTTATGTGAGGTCCATACAAAAAATAGTGTTGTCCATGAATTTGTTTGTATGAGTTTGAGATTTCCTAGTCTGAACTTTTTTCCCAGTCCACCGCTCATGGAAATTGATGCAGACATGCGGTTTCATTTACTATACATAGGCCTACTGAAGCTCGAAGTGTTTTCAACCTCTGCCGTCTCGATATATTAGTACATGAACACATAAACACAATCTCTGTCATGAATCACTTCATGAGCATTTAACTTGTTTTGAGAAAACTATCATCATATACAAAGAGCAGCAATGTTTCAGGATTTTAGTACACAGAATAGGAGGTATGCTTATTAGATATAACATATTTGAGTTGATGTATATGCTTTTATTTATTATTTTTTAATTAACTATTTTTCTTTCCAAACTATTAATAGTTAGAATGCTAGAAGCAGTGTTTCCTGGAATTATGCAAAAATTTGGTTTCAATAAAAGTTTCACTAAACAATTTCTTATGATTTTAAATTTGCATTGAACTTCAGATCAATCTTAAAGTAAAATGCAGAACTAAAGTCTGATTGTGTGGTGGATGTTCAAATTTGATCATCTTAATTCAAGTGATGAAGGATGGTGAAAATCTGACAGTATTGAGCTCTATTTAAACCTGCATGGTGTAAATGTTTGAAAATTATTAACGGTTGCAAATAAACATTTATTAGAGTTTTTAAAAGTAATCAAAAAGTAATCAAAAGTAATCAGTTACATTACTTTAATAAAGTAATTGAAAAAGTTACACTACTATTACATTTTAAATAGGGTAACTTGTAATCTGTAACCCATTACATTTCCAAAGTAACCTTCCCAACACTGTATATGCTCTATATAATTGTGTATGTGATGAATAAAAATCTTGAATCTTGAAAACCAACAGTGACCCTGCTGACAAAAACAATAGAAACCATCATAGAAATTCTAAAGATTTCCACTACAAATAGCAATACAAACCATCGAATTTTAACTATTAAAACCTTTAAATAATGGTTTTCTGTAGTGTGTTTTGGGACATATTACATTAAGAGGGCTTTTACACTATGCTCGTTTGCTGCAGTCCGAGCCCTAGCACGATTGTTCCTGGTACATAAAAAGAGCAGAACGCAAAATGTATAATATTACAATGATAAACATAATCCTAGATACCTGAAACAACAGAATTCTTCAATTTGGGTATTCATATGTCTCTGTTTGTGTGTGTGTGTTACGTTCTATCTTCCCAAAGGGAGGGGAGCCTGACAACCCACTGCTCGGGCCCACCGATGCCAACAAAGGAGGTATGGAGTTGCGGTGTGAGAAAAGGACACAAACACCAAATACTGTATAAAAACAAAGCTTTTATTTAACAACGGTAATATTGTAAATAAACCATATATTGTAAATAATAAACAATATTTTGGGAAAAAGGGAGGACTGGACGGACCAAAGCAAAGAAATAAACAAAAAGGACCCCACCCCTAACCTATACTAAAGCACACATAAATACAATCCCTATCTGGCACACGATCAAGGCGCCCTAACCAAACTTACAGCTGGTGGTCCGCCCAGGTCTAGCTGGTGTTTCTAGACAGAAATGTACCTACGGGTGATACATGTATACCCCGGGGTTGCTCTAAATCTACTCCCCAACTCCCTATAAACAAAGAAAAGAAAAACAAGTTAATACAAATTATAAGAATCCACAAACACAAGTGCGCTGTCCTGCTACTACAAGTTCCAAAAAAGCAACACAAGTTACGTTTACTAACACACAGAAATAGTTCAAAACTATTTTCTAATATTTCAATCAAAAATTAAGTCAGAAAACCAAAAACACACACAGAGTACAAACCAAACCAAAAACAGGAACAGAGAGACCAAACTGATCCAAGACTGAGCTTTTTAAAGAGCCCAGCCACCTGGTAAAAAACAAAAAAAAAAACAAATACACAAACCACAAAATACCAGAACAAAATGACTATAAAACGAACCCAGAACTCTGGGGACGTAACACGCCCCCCCCCCAAAAGTGTGCAAACCACCTTTTGCACAAAATAAGTCCTGGCAAACACGGGACAACACATCCGCAACTACGTTGGAAGTTCCTTTGACATGAGTGATACAAACATTGTATCCCTGTAGGATCAGAGCCCACCGCATTAGACGGCGGTTCTGATTGTACATTCTTTTAAGGAATGTAAGAGGATTATGGTCTGTGAATACTCTTACAGGCACAACACTAGAACCAACGTATACCTCAAAGAACTGTAAGGCCAACAATAAAGCAAGCGTTTCTTGTTCAATGGTAGAGTACCGTGACTGGCACGGATTGAACTTCCTGGAGAAAAAGCTAAAGCTAAAAGCTAAAAGGAATGCACCAGCCCCCACCATACTGGCATCTACTTCCAGCTTGAAAGGTTTGTCAAAGATAGGAGCTGTTAGCACAGGAGCGCTACAAAGCAGAGCTACACTCTGCGGACCATTTAAAAGGTACTTTAGGACTGAGCAAGGTGGTTAGTGGTGCTACTACCGTCAAAAAGATTTTACAAAAAGTCCGGTAGTAACCCACCATTCCAAGAAATCGACGTAACTGACGGCGTGTTTTAGGGGCAGGATAACAAGCAATAGCTTCCACCTTGCTAGCAATGGGACGCACTTGGCCACGACCCACCTTTTTCCTAAGATATGTTACAGTAGCTTTACCGAATTCATATTTAGCCAAGTTGAGGGTTAAAAAAAGCGTTTTCCAAACGCTGGAATACCAACCTCAACGTGGAGAGGTGTTCAGCCCATGTGGGTGAGTATATTACTATGTCGTCAAGGTAAGCTGTACAGTTGGAAATGTCATCAAACACAATGTTAACTAAACGCCGAAAAGTAGCGGGTGCATTGCACATTCCAAATGGCATAACTGTATACTGTACAAAGTTATCAGGGGTCACAAAAGCCGAAATGTCAGAGGCCCGTGGGGTTAGGGGCACCTGCCAATAACCTTTAAGCAAATTGAGTTTACTTACAAAACAGTTACTGCATTTACTCGACGGTAGTCCGTGCATAAACGGGAAGTGCTGTCTGGTTTTGGAACTAAAATACACAGGGAGCTCCAAGCACTGTGACTATGTTTTGCCATGTCATGTTTTAAAAAGTATTCAACCTCACCTTTCATTAACTCACGTTTTTTTATGTTTACCCGATAGGGATGTTGGTGAATAGGAGATGTACTGCCTAAATCCACATCATGCGCCAAAACAGATATGCTCTTAGGTACATCTTGGAACACAGTAAGAAAAGAATGTATTAGAGACACAAGATCATCTTTTTGACTGTCATCCAAATGTTCCATCAATGGAGGCAAGTTTTGTAGCATCTCTGAATTACTAAGACGTTTACACTGTTGTAATGAGTGACGCAATTCCAAACCATCATTATTATTCTCCTCTAGGTCCAGAAAAACTGGCAGACAGTGATGAACCTGGGATTGGTAACAAAACCAGTACTTGATCCCCGGGCAAAAACGCATGGTCTTTTGCTTGTTCATCATACTGTTTTTTCATACGTGACTGAGAGGAAGAGAGAGACTCCTGAGCTAGCATGCAGGCAGCATGCAGCCTCTCCCGCATCTGACTTACAAAGTGTAACACATTCTTAGGGGTGCTACTAGTCGCCTCAGATAAAACACGCTCCTTTAACACTTTTAACGGACCCCTAGGTGTGTGTCCAAACACAAGGTCAGCAGAGCTGAACCCCAACGATTCCTGCACTGTTTCCCTAACAGCAAACAAAACAAAGGGCACCCCCTCATCCCAATCAGCACCTGTTTCCATACAATACTTCCTCAGCATGGCTTTGAGCATCTGGTGCCAGCGTTCAAGAGCCCCCTGACTCTCTGGGTGGTAAGCGCTGGAGACCTGGTGCGATATGGACAATGTTTTTAATGCAGAAGAAAACAGTTTGGACATGAAATTAGTTCCTTGATCCGTCTGGATCACTCTAGGGAGACTAAAGGTGGAAAAGAACTTAATCAGACTCTTAATAATTGTCTTCGCTGTAATTGTCCGGAGAGGAATAGCCTCCGAGTACCGAGTGGCGCTGCACATAATAGTAAGCAGAAACTGGTTACCGGTTCGAGTTTTTGGTAATGGACCCACACAGTCAATAATCACCCGCTTAAACGGTTCTCCAATCATGGGAATTGGGTGAAGTGGCACACGAGGAACAGGCTGGTTCACTTTCCCTGTAATTTGGCATACATAACAGGTTTTACAGTATTGCACAATGTCCACAGAAGATTGCACAGAAGAAATGACGGAGGACTCTATTGTATGTTTTAGTTATCCCTAAATGTCCGGACCATGCAGGGTTATGAGCCAGTGACAATTCCTGCTGCCGTAGTGGTGATGGAACAACTACCTTCCAAACTGTATCCCAGTCCTCACCAGTTTTATGTGCAGTCCATTTACGCATTAGAACACCAGCCTCCACAACGTAAGCAGTCTCCTGTACTTTTGCGTTTTCAAGAGAGACCACAGATTCAAAGCATTTATTAAGGCTGACATCCTCTTTTTGCCACTCAATCAGTCTCTCTGATGTGATGGACGACAACACCTCACCTAACTGGGGAGCGACCTTGCATCCCCTTTTCTCAGCCTGCACAGACGCTAACCTCTCTGTTTTAGACTCTACATCTACCGTTTCAACCCGTTCAAAAACTGTATCAGACACATTTACTGTATCCCCCTGCATGTGAGCCTGTGCCCTTGTTAAAACACATGCAGGGAACACTTGAGGGTACTTCTGAACCAGGGCAATGTCAAAGACATTAGATTGTGGTTTGTCTGTTACTTCTAATACTGGAGACACCTTACCCCCAGCAATGTCGTTTCCTAGCAATAGTGCTACCCCTTCCACTGCTAGCGTCGACACCACCCCAACACGGAACCAACCTGAAACCAAATCAGAATGCAAGTGAACCCAGTGTAAAGGCACAGAAATTGGGCTAGCAACACATCTGTAAGGATAACTGACTGAGCTGCACCAGTGTCACTGTATAAGATTTTAATTGCTCTCTGGTCTTCAGTTTTCCCGGTGCATGAAACACACCCTTCAGACAAAAAAATGGAGCATACACCAGGTCTGATTTCCTTGCGAGTACCTCGCTAGCACTTCTAGCTTCCTGGTAAGAAACAGACTGAGTTAAACCAACACTCTTACGGACAGGTGGAGGTGACTTGGGCTTGTTCTTAAGTAAGAAACAATCTGAGATTATATGGCCTTTCCGGTGGCAATAAAACATTCCCTCTCCTCTTTCCTAGGAACCGTAGGAGGGTCGTGATGCACGTGATGCACCGACCACTGATGAAGCGGATGTCCTGCTCTGACTGGATGCTGTAAACACCATTTCTTATAAATATCTGAATGGTTAAAGTCTAATCTTACTGTAATCAGCACAAACTGGGCTATAATAATACGTGAGCAGCATGTATGTAAAAAAAAACACACAAGTGCTCTGTCCTGCTACTACAAGTTCCAAAAATGGAACACAAGTTACGTTTACTAACACGCAGAAATAGTTCAAAACTATTATCTAATATTGCAATTAAAAATCAAGTCAGAAAACCAAACCAAAAACAGGAACAGAGAGACCAAACTGATCCAAGACTGAGCTTTTTAAAGAGCCCAGCCAGCTGCAGCCACTGATGAGTGGGCGGAGTTCCAAGTCGCAATCAGCCGCTGAACCACCAATCAGCTGCCGGAACAATCACAGAAAAAATGACTATAAAACGAACCCAGAACTCTGGGGACGTAACAGTGTGCGTCATGTTAATCAGACTTATCACCTTATAGGCTACTTCATTTACTCTATTTTCTAACTCAATATCTCTCAAATATTACCGTTGTCGAATCTCTGCTGTCTCTTTATGAATGAATGGAATATTCATGTCAGACAATGCAAAATAATAAAAAAAAACAGTGAATGTTTGGACTAGGGGTGTCCTGGGATTTTAATATAGTGCTCATAGGCTAAATGCTCTTTAGTGAGAGAGGTGGGCAAAGGTAACCTTTTTATTTTTTTTTAGCTTCTCCCAATCACCTTTATCTTCACGTTTGTTTTCTAAAACGTGCAGTTGGTCAGTCTGCCCCTGCCTAAATCTTGGGGAGCAAATTATTGTGACTCTCTATTCTGGAGTCT
Source organism: Carassius carassius (assembly GCF_963082965.1). Classification (NCBI taxonomy): domain Eukaryota; kingdom Metazoa; phylum Chordata; class Actinopteri; order Cypriniformes; family Cyprinidae; genus Carassius; species Carassius carassius. The sequence continues at coordinate 11,335,270 of NC_081760.1, forward strand.
GATCTGTAAAATATTTAACAGTCCATCCTACCACACTGTCAGAAAAGAACATCACAACTGACAGCGTCAAAGCCATTCAACAAATCATAAAAGAGAGCCAGCCAGTGTGTCACAATAGAGCGCTTCAGTTATGTCCAAACTTCTTTCCTGGCAGTGCAAACAGTACAGTGATTTTAATACAAAATGGTTGCTTAAACATTTATTTATCACTGAATTTACATTTCACGCCAATCTGGTGAAAAGGATTTATGATATTCCATATGGACTTGACTAAAACATGTAAACTGCATTGCTTGAATTCACCTCAACATTTGGAAGTAGCATTTTTTTTTGATGAATCACAGCAAATATTAAAAAGTCAGTTAAGCCAAGTCTTAACATTTATTTGACTTCCCGACTGTATTCAGGAATTTGAATATCTTTCAAAACTTTCCCATAATACCCTTTACAGACCAAGAATATCTCAATTCAACAAACCAGTCTGTAATTTTGGTAAACAGGCAGGCAAATTTGCTATAAAATTTCTAATTGTACCATAGAAAGCCAGTGGGCGAAATAATGGCAGTTTCATTGTTGTAGTCAGCAGCAGAGAAAAGGAAAAGGTCAAGTGGTGCTAATTCAGAAACAGATCTAACATATTTATTATAAATATAGTCCACTTCGGTATATTCAGAGGTGGGTAGAGTACCCAAAAACTGTACTCAAGTAACTGTACTCATCTCATCACTTCATCACTCCAGTCTTCAATGTCACATAATCCTTCAGAAATCATTCAAATATGTTGATTTACTATCAATGATGCTCTTTTTATCTTTCTATTCATCAAATAATCCTAAACAAAATGTCACAGGTTCCAAAAAAATATTAAGCAGCAAAACGGTTTCCAGCACTGGTAATAAATCAATATATTAGATTTATATTTTGAAGGATCATAACTCTGAAAACTGGAGTAACAGCTGATGAAAATTCTGATTTGCTTCATGAAATAAATTATATAAGTATGGATTATATATGTATAAATAACCTCTGAGTGAACCTAAGAGTGAAAACTCATAACATAACTGCTAAGTTACTGAACATCTGAACATAACGAACCAAATGCACATTGATGGATCTTCTTTCATCTGTTCTGCAAAATGTAAACAAATGTATATTTCTGCAAGCGTAAATATTGTGGAAATATCATTTATTAATTGTGTCTAGGCATAGGGGGGTCGTCATGTGACACATAGCAGCCACAGCATATTGGCAAATTATTATTAAGCATTATTATTTATTTATTTATTTATTGAAATTTTTTATTAGAACCATTCCCAGAAGCATGAACTATATAATGAAATATCTGGATTCTCAATTTTCATAAATTGTTAATAATTATAATATGCGATGGTCAAAGTAGCCTAATTATGTAATTTATTATAAAAACCTGTCTGTTTACTTAAGTAATATAGGTGTCATGCAATAACATATTTTCAATACGAATTGAGAGAATTCGCCAGAAAGAGGTATTCCGTCAGTGAGCGAGTGAAGGAAGCAACTGCATTTCAGTGATGACTCATCGGAACGCCTCTGATTGGCAAATGCTTTAATAAGCTCAACAGAATCTTATGCGATTGGTTAATGCGCACTGCTGTAAAAACGCGTCTGTCTCTGGCTCACCACCAGCCAGCAAACGCAGATCTGAATTTAGCAGCTAATGATATGACTCACTGAGTTCTCACGCCGGTGTGATTGTATCAAATATAGAAAATATTAATCGGCTATTTTTTGTCTTTTGGAAGCTGCATTCAACTTGGTTCCCCTCTGTTATAAGTTACCTACAACAAACTAATGTCACAGTGGTATCGTGTACTGTAATCCAAGTTATTACCTGTTAAACAGTAGACAGCGCATGTGGTGTTCATCCAATACAGATCTTCATCGCAAGCAAATAATAGCCTTTGCAGATTTGCTTTCAGTTCAGTGCAGATCAAGCCACGTCTTCAACGCTCTTTCTGTTCTTAAACATTACAACTGTGAGTGAACAGTTTCAAACGCTCAGCGCGCGCGGCAGGATACTGAACGAATCATTCAAACTGATTCACGAACCAATTCAATGGTTAGCCAACTGGTTTGAACAAGCCTTTGAACAGAATTGACTCAAAAGAATGAATAATTCGCGAATGGGCATCACTCATTGCCCAGAGAAAAGTAGACGGCGCGTTTGTATCAAACTGAAGCATTTATAACATTTATTGCATTAAAATAAAGTAACGAGAGGAGCATGGCCCACAGTAACGAAGTACAGATTTTTCTAAAACAAATTACTCAAGTAAGAGTAAAAGTACCCATCTTTAAATATACTCCAAAAAGTATTAGTAACCCAAGAAATTTACTCAAGTAAATGTAACTCGTTACTACCCACCTCTGGGTATATTCCATATGTCAAGGCCAGAAATCTAGTAAAATGAAATGTTAATTTGGAAGAACAAGGCTTGGTGATTTGCTTTATGTACTGCAGGAAATCAATTAACATACGCAATGACTAATTAAATAAATCATTAGGGTAAATCAACCAGCTAAGTTAAAGTCAACTAACCCGGTTCTCCATAGATGTAAGGCCCAGGCTCCAGTCTTAAACATGGCAGTGTCCTAAATCTGAAAAACATGCATTATACAAAGATAGAAAACTATCAAGTCATGTTTAAATTCAATATTTTTGTAAGATACCTTCATCATTATCATTATCATCATCATCATCATCATCATTATTTTAATGTTTTTGTGTGTATATCTGTGTTTGTAGTTGCATTTTTAACGAATCTGTTCACAACCTATTCAATATACAATATGTGTGTCTAACCCCTTCAGAGGGACCTTTACAGAGATCTCATTCACGTGTAACGTTACACAGTAAAAAAAACGTTGGGTTGTTTTTTTAACCCAACCGTTGGGTTACACATATTGGGTCAATGTGTTGGGTTATCTTAAAATTTGTTGGGTCATTTTTTTTCGTCATTGGGTTATTTTTAGTTATAACCCAACTGTTGGGTTAAATATGTTTCCCGCTTCACTCCGGTTCAAATTTTAACAGTCCAGTCAGAGACTCAGCGCGGACATCAGTGGGAGCCTGCCTGATTATGAAGGATATAATCGTATGATGTATATAACTGTTATAACATTAAGTAATGTGTCTGATACAATAATTATTCTTTTTTTATACGTTAAAAAAGTTTTTATTCCCTTTAGTCCGTTTGTTTCCCCCAGAGAGGAATCCTATTCCTGTTTGTTCGCCAGCATTAATACATTAAAAGATTAGCTGCAAAACTTTTTAGACAAGTATTACTTAAAGTTGATAAAAATGTCTGGTGAAATGTGAAAGTTTGACGAAATCATTAGAATTAAGCTAGAAAAGCCGCACGGACCATTTATCGGATCGGACCAGTGAAAGAAGCTGCTCGAGCGAGCTCTGAGCTCACACACATCAGTCATGCAACAGACAAAAGACTCTGTGAGAATCGTTTGAATGAACCTGCAATTTTCTGTTATAAAAGTTCAAAACCCAGACGAAAGAAAAGCGCGGAGTCGTGAGGCAATCCGCTCTTTCAGTGGAAATTTATACCAGTGCGCCAAATTTACATAACGTTAACGTTACTCCTACAACCAACCTTTAAGAGGGGAGCGTAAAACAGAAGTCATATTCGTCTCAGTGCACAAGCACTAATTAATTGTACAGTAAGTGTTTTTATGGTTTATTCATATTGAATATTGTTATGCATCTATCCGAATACCCTATAATTACAGCAATTTCTCTTATGAAGCTATATTGATTGACATTTTTTTAAAATGTGTTGTACTAAATGTGTTTATACTTATGTTTTAGACAATGGACTTTTTCGTGAAGGAAAAATTGCAACAATAGAATTTCTGCCTGTTAATTGAAACTTTTCAAGGTAAGTAACCTATTTAAATTAATGATACATAAGTTTTCAATTTTACTTAGACTTATGACTTCCAAAAATTATGAAAAAAGACAAATGAGGTGAAATAAGTGTATTGCCATATTCCGTCCAACAAAGCTTCCTTTCATTTACAGTGTACTTTTGTTCCTCCCTACAAGTCCAAATCAGTTGAAGGGTAAAGGGTGGTAAAATTTACTCAAATTAGCCGCAAATATTGCCACAAATTTTCTGGAGGGAGTGAAAACTGGTTTAGTCTGTCTCTTAGTGCAAATGATAGTAGATCCCCACAAACACTGTAAAAATTTAAACTGTAAGCTTAGTTTTTTTTTTTTACTTGTGCTTTCTCTCTATTTTTGTCATTTAAAGGCCTTCATGCAGAAATTGTCTTTAAAACCCTTCCTGCTGTCTGCACCATACCACACAAATGGAAAAATGGTGTAAACACCATACACGGAAATGAAGCGGTCCTTCATTGACATTCAACCTGTAAGTAAAAGCAACACTTAAAATTACAGTGCCCTGTGTAATCAAGTCACCTTTATTTATTTTGTATAAGACACACGTTGTACAATACAAATCGTTCCAAGAAGATATAAAAAAAAAAAAAAAAAGGATGACAGAATTTTAATATATGGGTGAATCATCACTTTAAACAATTTAAATTCGCTATAGCTTTTAAATCATTTAAATTCACTCATTTGTAAAGTGAGTGTATCAATGAAATATCATCACAATGCATGTTAACTGAACTTTTTTTTTAAATTCTTTTAAGGTTGGCACTAATTAGTGCTGTACTTGAATCATGAGACAATCCAGAATCCACATGTCCTGGTGCTTGGTGACAAAGAAAACTCCTCCCAAGTTTTTATTATTTTAAACGGGGAAGCGAGGGAACAGGAGATGATACTACAAGCAGTCGATCTGTGTTTTAAACTTTTCTTTGTATATGACATCTACTACCCAAAGCCCTCTGCTCATATTTGAGAGTTTTTGTAACACACAGTCTTTAATAGTTTCTTCTGCACACTGTCTCCTCCTTAAAAACTTTGTATTTTGTAATCAGTAAAAAACTTTTTTATTTTATTGATCATCAGTAGGTCCAGCAGCTGGTATATTTTTATTATTATTACTTGATTGTATGATTATTTTTTGTTTTATTATTATATGTTAGATTCATTTTATTTGAAAGTCGTAATATTTGCCAAGTATGGTAACCCATATTCGGAATTGGTGCCATATCCAGCGCCCAGGGAGCAACTGGGGGTTCAGTGCCTTGCTCAAGTGCACTTCAGCCATGAGTATTGAGGGTGGAAGAGAGTGCTGTTCATTCACTCCCTCCACCTACAACTCCTGCCAGCACAGAGACTCGAACCGGCGACCTTTGGGTTACAGGTCCAACTCTCTAAACATTAGGCCACAGCTGTGAACTGTATTTGTACGTTTGTGTGTTTTGATATGAAAATGAATAGACACATTTGTATATCTTGAAAATGTCAATTGTATTTTTACACATTCTTGTACATTTAAATAAAATATTTTAAAATATATTTGTAAATGTGTTATTTGCATATTAAAATAAAATCTGTAATTTACAACAAAGTAATTTCAAAATATGGTTGTATTAAGTCATTTTTAATAAAAATACTGATGTTAATTAATATAAATAATTAACTCAACTGTTGGGTAACTTTTAACCCAACAGGATTTTAACCCAATGGGTTGGGTTGAAATAACCCATGGATGGGAAGGTGCTATACCAACCCATAGTTGGGTTATTTTTAACCCAACATTTTTTAGTGTATATCTTCCTCTCTCCATTCTGTTTTTAAAATAACATTACTCTTTGAAGGATAAAGACATGAACCCCAGGAAAAAGATCACTCTGTGAAACATTAAAGAAAATTTCAAACTTCAACTATATCAGCTCAGGGTGGCTGGAGAGCGAGCAGCGAGCGTGTGGGAGAACCGTGTGAGTGAAAGCGATGCGATAAAGCGTGTGATGGAACTCGTGAAGAATCAAGGATCTTCCTTTTATAACAGCAATCACGTCACAGCAGCCTTTCAAATCCTGCAAAATGAAACTTCATGGGCATCTGGACCTGTTAGCTTCATCTCCTCACTGAGCCAGAATTTGTCTATTTTCAAACAAAGAAAGGTGGAATATCTTATATATATATTATGCACAATGGGGGGTCCTTTCCCCTAAACCTATCTATGATTACAATAGTGAAAACTTCAAATGAGCTGTGTAGACTTACCATGTAAACTAATAAAAAAAGTGCAATATGCAAAATATTTACAGTAATGCTCTTTCATTAGTTAAACAACAACAAAACACCTTTTTAATGAAAATTGTTTGATGGAATGCTTTCACAATCCATTACTTTGATTTAACAATCAAATAATAATAACTTTATAACTCAAAAAGTTTGTTTTATTGCAGCTATTAGTTCACATGGTTATATTAAACAAACATGGGTTCTCATGCGGTCTACGTAAATTTTAATGTAGTTCGCAGACTTTGCCAATTCCACACAAATCTCTGATACTATATATATATATATATATATATATATATATATATATATATATATATATATATATATATATATATATATAATAACAATAAATAAAATACAGTCATTTTCATCAACTCACTTCGGAGTTCTGATACAACATCAGAGGGAGTTTCTGGCCAATTATTCATTTAAACTTTGGTACTCTTTGCCCATTGTTCCTAGACACAATTAGGGAGAGATAGACAGTCTAATTTATCCTCAGTGCTGACATTTGGGCATTGGTTCATAAAATGCCATAATTACCCATCAAAAATGCGGGGGTGCTCTTTTAACTGATGTTAATTAGTCAAACAGTCAAAAACTTAAGGCAAGAATCTCCCAACCGTGAAACTTAACAGGAATCTAATTGATAATTGGTGTGTGCTTTTTTTAGTTCCAAGTTTTCAGAAGGTTAGGAGTTCAGATTTCAATACCATGCACTACCTGCTCTTTTTAGGCTGGCTGCTTCTTTCTGGGCTTTTAACTTAACACATAAAATGTGATATCAGCTAAAGTGTTGCTACAGCTAACTCTAAAATTTAGCCTTAAATACAATTATGTGAGATTCTCACACCATGCTTTTTTTCATGAGTGTCTACACCATCATTAAATTAACCATGTAACACTTCATTTTGATAGTCTACCTTCTTTGCAACCACACGTCAACTAGCAGTCATTAGATTATTAGTAGACTGTCTGCTTAATATCTACTAAATCTTTATTTTGATGGTCACTCAGCAGATGTTCGACTGACTATAAGTAACTTTATAAGTATAGCAACTTTTTCTACTAACCCTATAAGAGTCTACAAATGCTCTAATGATAGTTAGTTGACATGTAGTTGCAAAGTCACTTTATTTAATGTGTAGTTGACATGACATTTCAAAAAGCTCTCCAGAGCGACATGCTATATTTAAACTAACACTTATGTAAATTCTAGTTCAATTATTACACATGCACTTTCTTGATATTAAAATAATTTAGTCAATTAAAGTAAGAAACTACTAGGATGACATGGACTAGTTAGCTGTTAAAAATTAATTTGCAACAGCATGACTATTTAAATGAATATGAAAAATTATAATTTTTTAAAATTATATTTATTTGCTCTATATATGCTATTTTATTTACCCTCATACAATTCTAATCCTGTGGTTTTTACCGTGATAGAAAAAAAGACACAATTAACAACACATTTTTTAATTATTATTAATTTAATGGAATAATGGGAATATTAACCACAACAACAATAATAATAATAAAATATAGTGACCAATCACTGTACTGTCACATGCAGTGTTGGGGATTAACTAGTTACATGTAACGGCGTTACGTAATTTAATTACAAAATTATTGTAACTGTAATTAGTTACAGTTACTAAGAAAAAATGAGTAATTAAATTACAGTTACTTATGAAATTTTTTACGATTACAAAGGGGATTACATTTGAATATTTACACACATCCACATACAGATTTAACTGATTTCTTTCCCAAATTGCACTGACTATTCTGAGACATACCGCCCTAATCATTTCCGGGATGCGGAAATACAGCCTGGTTCATAGAATCCAGTCATAAAAACAAAATGCCTAACGCGGATGGAATATCACACATTTTGGATGACTAAATCAAAAGTAGGTCAGTACACTTTAATCAAAACATGACATCGACTAGTGTCTGTTAATATAAAGCCCCAAAAATGCAATATATGACTCCTGCACGTTCTGCGTGTCTGTGGAAATCAGGCGCGGACTGCATGGACACCGGGAGAACCGGGACAATTCCCGGTGGCCTGGCAGCCGATTTTGCCCCACTATTTAATATCATTATTGTATAATTGCCTGCCGAATGTACTAAAGCGATCATTTGCGAATCCGCCATTTGATAATTAAATCTCTAATAAATCATGAATTGTTAGTCATGACTCGCGCGCTCTCCGCGCCTCCGCCAAACGGTTTGGATTAGACTCAGAGTAATCAATGCGAGAGAGAGAGAGAGAGAGAGAGAGAGAGAGAGAGAGAGAGAGAGAGAGAGAGAGAGAGAGAGAGAGAGAGAGAGACTATGGAAGCGCACAGCTGGAGCAGAGAAGCAGAACTCCTGTTCAGGGTTTCAGGTCAGTTTCATCTGTAAAGATGCCTTTTTTGTCTTTGTTTTTTTATTTATTTAATCAAACATGACTCCTGTACAGTATTAGGATTTTTTCTATAAAGATATTTTAGCATTGTAGAGTATTGTATTGTAAAGTATAGTTTTGTTCAATCTTGAGTATTAAAGTCATGAGAGAGATGGATAACAGGGCAAAATAAATAGACTGAAGAGAAAAATGGAAGTGAAGGTGCAGTTCAGGAGATAACTTTTAATTATTTTGCATGTCCCCAAATTAAAGATTTAAACCTTTTTTATGTCAGGTCCACACAAAAAATAGTTTTGTCCATGAATTTGTTTGAGTTTGAATTTTCCATTCTGAATTTTTTTCCCAGTCCGCCCCTCCTGTTATTAATGGCAAAGACATGGTTTCATTTACTACACATAGGCCTACTGAAGCTCGCAGTGTTTTCAACCTCTGCCGCCTCAATATAGGAGTACACGAGCACATAAACACAATTTCTAGAACTGCTTTGTGTCACTTAATGTGCATTTTACTTATTTTGAGAAAACTATCATCATATACAGAGACAGCAGTTTAAAAAAAACACCAATGTTTCAGGAGTTTATTACACAGAATACGTCACATGCTTATTAGATAACTGTATTTAAGTTGATGTATATGCTTTTATTTATTATTCTTTAATTTTCACAAATTTAGAAAAGTAATCAAAAAGTACTCAAAAGTAATTAGTTACATTACTTTAATAAAGTAATTGAAAAATGTACACTACTATTACATTTTAAACAGGGTAACTTGTAATCTGTAACCTATTACATTTCCAAAGTAACCTTCCCAACACTGGTCACATGTATGTTCCTGTTCAGTTTCCGTTTGCCCTTTTTTTTTTTTTATTATATTATTTAAAATCCCATGCTATGTGTACTGTGTTAACCTAACTGAGACTTGTTATAGCACTTATATATCATTGCTCTTTTTGTTGTTTTATTATTATAATTTTTTTCTCTCGGATTAATGCTATTTTGAATTATTTAAGTGTGTTGATGTTTATTAATGTATGTCAGTGTTTACACCTGCTTCATGTGTGTTTGGCTACAACCACGACCCGTGACATGTACCTATGCACTTAAATAATTACATAATTAAAATGAACCTTTTAAAGAAAATCTTGATTGGAAATAACTTGATGTCATGCAATTTATCAACTACCCAACCACAGAAATTTCTCAGTAAAATATAGCCTATAAATTAAGAAAGAACTTGTAAATTATGATTATTTTTTATTTGTAATAAAAGTAGTCCTGTGTCGCAATCATTATGTCAGTTGTTGGTTGGTCAGTTTCAAGGAC